>NC_087210.1:87700936-87775936 GCF_015104395.2 Macrobrachium nipponense | reverse complement strand
GCGGAGCACGTTTAACTAAAACCTCGGGAAAACAGTTTCGCTAAGCTGCTATAAGGCGAGATTGAAGAAACTCTTCATGACCGTTCTCTTGGAAAACAGC
The DNA here is from genome assembly GCF_015104395.2 of Macrobrachium nipponense. Lineage (NCBI taxonomy): Eukaryota > Metazoa > Arthropoda > Malacostraca > Decapoda > Palaemonidae > Macrobrachium > Macrobrachium nipponense. The sequence goes on along the minus strand of NC_087210.1, from coordinate 87,775,836 downwards.
CTAAGGAGAACTGCTTAACACTGGGGCACTGGTTCGTAAAACTTTTAATACTCAGTTTTACATAAAAAAAAAAAAAAATCCGCATTACTCCGCAAAACATTAACACAAAGTTTCGTCCCCGAAATGTCTTGCAAGCTTCATAGAAACGATACAGATAGTTCGGTAAAAAAAAAAAATTGTTAAAGATAGACTGCCCAAATGGGCACTGAGTTTCCTCCTACTTGCAATCGTGCAATACAGAGCATATCCATAAACATCGATTGAGGTCACCTGGGGAAGCGATTGGACTCGGTCAGGAAGACCCAAAGATTTCGCCAACGCGCCACTGCCGGTGACAATTTTGCACTTAATATAATACATTGCTATAGATAAAATTAAATGACGAGCTAAATTTATAATCAGTCCACTGATGGTGGGCATTCGACACTTAAAGGGAATACAAAAAATAAATAACGAACACAATGAGCAGTAATTTATCTCTTGTAACTTTTAAAAGGAGCTACTTCTAAAATGTGAAAAGCATTCAGGAACAGATATGAAAATCGTAATAACTTCACTTCGTGATATATTTATGTTACGAAATGGTGAGATGAAGCACAAATAAGATACCAATACTGAGGCCCGTTCCTCAAGAGAACCAACATGTCAGTATGAAAACTGACCCCAAATTGGGCGAGAGGACTCATAAAAGAGGATGATGTAGTAGTAAACCCATCAACAAGAAGGGGTCATAAATTCCAGTCTCCATTCATATGATACCTAAGTGTTGACACATTAATGAATGACGTTCAGTCATGAACCGTTTGTCCTCTGAAGAATCCCGCTGATGTGATAAGGGATAAACTTTTTTATCACTATACTTCAACAAGTCGAAAAAACTTTAAAATGATTCATGAAAACGCTTTATCACCTTCACGCTCTGAATACTTACGTAAAACTGAGGGAAAAAACTCATCTTGGTGTGCTCAATCTTTAATGCGAAAGATTTCGTTTAAACAAGCATTAAAGGCAAGTTGAAAACTGAATTAACTTGACAAATGACTACCATTCAATGTGTCTGTGTTTGTTTGTAGTCAATCAAATCGAACCACAAAACCTTAAATATAAAATACTTAAAAATAGTTTCAAGTATTGGCAACTGTAAGCAACTGGATTCATTCCATCCCGGACCGACTAAATACTTAAGAGAACTCAAAAACAACCTTCGACCCGAGACAGATGAGGAAACTTTATTTTCCGTGAATTCGCAAAAGGCGAATTTACGACAAGATCTGAATGAAAACAGCGACTTAAATCTTGACCAGCGTCACTCTGGCGAAAGAAAATCTCACATTACCGTGATGAAAAAGATACACAATCGCGCATGATGTAAATAAGTACTACTTACACTTTCGTAAATTTAAACGTGGTAAAGATTACCTCGTCGAAGCTCTCCTATTTTGATTATATAAATTCTGACATAAAGATGAAAACCCACGTCTAGTTTTTCGTATTATTCTTTCTTATGCCCTCTCCACCCTAAATGCGACCCACAACAGTCATCCAACAACTAGGTACACATTACCGGTGCATGTGATGTCCAGCCCAGTCCCTTACGATGCTCCTGACTGACTGTTGATAAGCCAATCACGGGGCTGGAAACTCTGTCTCTCTCAAGAGTTCACATAGGCAGGATGTATATTCCACCTCTCCGAGGGATACGTCTTTCAAAAGCATCCCTCAGGAGAATTGGAACATACATCCTGCCTATATGAACTCTCTCTCTCGAGAGAGAGTTTCCAGCTCTGTCATTGGGTTATCAACAGCCAATCAGGAGCGTCGTAAGGGACTGGCCTAGACATCAAATGCACGGCTGATGTGAATCTACTATAGGAGCTCTACCACCCCAAGCTGCGAGCCCAGAGAGAGAGAGAGAGAGAGAGAGAGAGAGAGAGAACCACATAAACAACGGAAACATCTGAAGTCATTAAAACTCCGGTGCCCCAAACCACAATGAAGACAGTCCTCCACAGGAACTGTCATAACACATTTTCGTAGCGTAATGTCTCAACAGCTTCCGGCTCCGGTCTTCACACTGTCATTAATTAGCAGGAATACGTGGACCCTAAGATTACTTCATGCGTTTGTAACGCAATTACTTCCTTTGAGTGACATTTTAATCATTGACATGTTGAGAGAGAGAGAGAGAGAGAGAGAGAGAGAGAGAGAGAGAGAGAGAGTTACAAGGATTAGGATGTCTCAAAAGTCCCTCCGAGGAGACATCATGTGCTCACTCATCTCTAGGAGCAGGTTTTACTGTTCATTCACAGTTTCCTAATGATTTTGTCTAGCTTTCTTTTAATTAAACTCTTCCACTCTGTTGCTGTTTACTTCTGGGGGCAGTTTATTCCACGTGTCACATATCTTGCATGTAAAGAAGTTCCCACAGTGAGATGTATTGTATCTCTTCAGTTCTACTTTCCAGCCATGATTTCTTGTCTGGTTTCCGTTTAATGTGAATGTTTCTGTGAGCTGTCCTGGTAATCGTCGTATTTCTAAATCATACATATCCAGGCTCTCTAGTTGTCTATGTTAACCTATTTGCCTGATGGATGGGATTAACTTTGTGGATCTTGCCTGTGCCCCTTCTAGTCTATTTATGTCCTTTCTTCGAGTTGGTGACCAACGCTGTACTGAGAGAGAGAGAGAGAGAGAGAGAGAGAGAGAGAGAGAGAGAGAGAGAGAGGTGGGGGGGGGGGGATCTAGTACATGACGACTCAACAACAAAGCGCTCATAAACAGGCGACGACAGAAGGGCGGACAATGAAGTTTGTGAAAACGCCGAGGCAGCTCACTTTTTTGTAATGACTCCTTAATGAAGTCACAGGAAGCAAAGGGGAAAATGGTCAATTCAATAACTTCCACTGCGCTGTGAAACTTCGACGACATTAAGTCTGCTGTCGCATTTTGACTTCGGGGGTGTGTGTTGAACAGGTACCTCGATACTGAAGCTCCTTTCTGTCCTCATAAAGTGAATATAAAACGTCCACATCACTTTGCTCTTACTTAAAAACAAATATTTCACTTGTAATTCAGTACTGAAGTTCCTCTCTGTTCTTATAAAGTATCAATAAAGCAAAACACAACTTTCATAATTTCTCATGAAACAAGACAGAAATGGTTACCAGGCTCACAGAAGCTGTACGACAAACACTCCCATCATTATCATTATTGTTTATAATTATGCGGCTCATAAGAGCCTCTTTCTTGTTAAATGAAGAGGTTTGGATTCCGGAATTTTTCGTGTGGAAAATTCCACAAGTCCAGCTCTTTCTTTCTCTTTGCTAATACTATTATTACTATTATAAAGGACATCAAAATTCTATTTTGATTACTATAAAGCCTAAAGCAAAACATCAGTCAAAACATGTCAACTGGAAAAGGAATGAAACCTGTAATGTTACGTAAACATGACATTCATGATAAAACTATTCGAACCCGTTATAGCATTACAAATTCAACACCACATTAAGATACTTCAGTGTAATAGATATATATATATCTATATATATATATTTAATATATATATAATATATATATATATATATATATATATATATATATATATATTAAAAGGGTTGAATTAAAATATCTTTTTAACGGCAAAATGCTGAATTGTTGTGCTAAATGTTTTTGCATCCCTATCCTCGAGACGGTACTAACATTTTAACATTCGAACATTTAAATTCTCACTGGAATTAAGCTTACCGTATAAGCTGATGTTTCACGTAATTAGCATTTCACATAAAAGTAAATCAAAAGGAAAAATATAAGTAAAACACTTGGAACCTCACGCTCGAATATAAAGTAGCCATAAAGAGAGTTTGAAAAAAGCCTACGGTGAATACTACCCACATTTAACTACAAATCAAGGTCCCCAAAATGATCATTTCACAGATAAATAGAACTCCACTGGCGAATATTCTCCAAACTAACCCAATAACATATATAGGCAACTTTAAAACTGCCCAGTTTTCCACGCACACAAACTCATAAATCAATATTACACTAAATTTTCGATATCCTTCGGCGGAACCCATAGAGGAACGATTTTTATTTAACCTCAGCTGTATGATAAAACCTTTTTACGTCGGACCTAAAATGAATTATGTTGGATCAAATAAAAAGTGACGGCATTTGTGTATTCATATACCCGGCGGCCGCATTTCCAATCTAACTGCCATGGGTTTGCCCATCCATCATTCAAAGCACGAAATTGTTACAACACGGTGTGCCAGGCGTTGCAATGGTTTTGCATTACGCAAGACATGAACCGTTACGGGCATGACATATACGAGTCGCTCGCTTCAGACTACGATTCCACCCTTTCGTTCTCACCTTTCTTACGTGCACATTAAACAAGTTAGATTCCACATTAAAGATCCCGTTATCCTAACTTTATTACTGAGCGAAGTTCTTGAAATCTTGAAATGCTCTGTAAACGGCGGCATCATATCCCGCAGAGAATTAGGTCAAAATAAAATAAAAAATTATCAATACAACAGATTGTATAAGCGTTTTCTAAATTTCTAACCGACTATCAGTTATACCAAACTTGTAATATTGGGAAATACTGTTAACATATACTAAAATGTAGATTTAACGAGAGAGAGAGAGAGAGAGAGAGAGAGAGAGAGAGAGAGAGAGAGAGAGAGAGAGAGAGAGATGCAAAGTAATTGCTTCTAATTCATTTTTTTTTAAACTCAAGTCACCGGAAAACCTCGCTTCAGTCAAAATCCAATACGAATGACAGCGAAAACAACCAAATATAACCCGAAATAAAAGAAGAGCAGGCAAATGCAAACACACATAAATTGAAAATAATCACATATATAAAACTTTCATGACGCAAAACACCGTTACCCAACTCATATTTGAACTGTCGGAGACAATACATCAAATAAATGAATCCCATTATTAACTGGACCACCTCGGAACAAATGGCAATTCTGCCCCCACTCGTGAATCTTCGCGAAGCCTCATCTCTCATCAACTTCTCAAATTTTCCAACCACAATTCGTCTTCCTCCATTCAGCCTCCCACAATATTCTCCTTCGTTCTAGACCACCTCCCACAATATTCTCCTTCGTTCTAGACCACCTCCCACAATATTCTCCTTCGTTCTAGACCACCTCCCACAATATTCTCCTTCGTTCTAGACCACCTCCCACAATATTCTCCTTCGTGCTAGACCACCTCCCACAATATTCTCCTTCGTTCTAGACCACCTCCCACAATATTCTCCTTCGTGCTAGACCACCTCCCACAATATTCTCCTTCGTTCTAGACCACCTCCCACAATATTCTCCTTCGTGCTAGACCACCTCCCACATATCTCCTTCGCTCTAGACCACCTCCCACAATATTCTCCGTTCTAGAACCACCTCCCACAATATTTCCCTTCCTTCTAGACCACCCTCCCACAATATTCTCCTTCGTTGCTAGACCACTCCCACAATATTCTCCTTCGTGCTAGACCACCTCCACAATATTTCCCTTCGTGCTAGACCAATCCCCACAATATTCTCCTTCGTGCTAGACCACCTCCCACAATATTCTCCTTCGTGCTAGACCACCTCCCACAATATTCTCCTTCGTGCTAGACCACCTCCCACAATATTCTCCTTCGTGCTAGACCACCTCCCACAATATTCTCCTTCGTTTTTTTCTAGGACCACCTACCGCCCACAATATTCTCCTTCGTGCTAGACCCACCCCTCCCCCCCCACAATATTCTCCTTCGTTCTAGACCACCTCCCCCCCCCCAAACAATATTCTCCTTCTGCTAGACCACCTCCCACAGTCTTCTCCTTCGTTTCTATAGACCACCTCCCACAATATTCTCCTTCGGCTAGACCACCCTTCCCCCAATATTTCTCCTTCGTTCCCTAGACCCCCCAAAAAAAAACTCCGCCCCCAATATTCTCCTTCGTGCTAGACCACCTCCCACAATATTCCTTCCTCTAGTACCACCCCCTACCACAATATTCCTCCTTCGTTGCTAGAACCACCTCCCACAATATTCCTCCTTCGCTCTATACCCCCTCCCACAATATTCTCCTTCGGGCTAGACCACCTCTCCCCACATTCTCCTTCCGTTCTAGACCACCTCCCACAATATTTCTTCCTTCCGTTGGCTAGAACCACCTCCCTCCAGATATTCTCCTTCGTAGCTAAGACCACCTCCCACAAGATTCCCTCCTTCGCTGCCTTCGACCACCTCCCACAATATTCTCCTTCGTGCTAGACCCAACTCCCACAATATTATCCTTCGCTCTAGAACCCAACCTCCCAACAATATTCTCCTTCGGCTTTAGGACCACCTCCACAATAATTCTTCCTTCCGCTTCTAACCCCCCTCCCAACAAATATTTCCTTCGGGCAGGAACCACCTCCCACAATATTCTCCTTCGTTCTAGACCACCTCCCACAATATTCTCCTTCGTTCTACCAAAGGTAGAGAGCGAAATTCCTTTGGCCTAATTCCACCACAAAGGGATGAAAAATGGAGCACCAAAGTAAGGCTAAAACACACAATGTGGAAGTCTACAGCCCCAAATACTGCGCCTCTCTTTTCTTGCACATAAAAGAGTTTTCTTGCACATAAAGAGCGGGGGGAGAGCGATGGGTTTTATAAATCATGGTTTCTGGAAATATCCACTATTTTAGGGTCGAGAGCTTCCCTTCAAAAAGCACTCGCTCTCCTTGGGGAGCCCAGGGCGCCATGAGAACAGGGACACCAATTTCTGTTGCAACCGTGAGGATGACGGAAGCAACTTCACGGACGAATTCGAGAGGAAGACTCTGCTGCTTGGCTGCTGTGAAGATGAAAGGTGCTTTCCTAATCGCCTCGTTACTGAGGGGCATCTCAGCTAAAAGGATGTAAGTGGTTCTTCAAAGGGCACTGGATCAAAACACGCTACGTCGATGAAGGATGTAGTAAAGGAACCACTCCCTTGGGCTGTCATTCGCAAGAAAAGGATCATCGATAATATTCTTCTATCCAGGGAGGACCCCTAGACTACCATTTTTGAATTGCTCTTCTCATTTTTGTTTTTTTACTTATCATTTATCCGTAAATATTTTGTAATAACTTTTTTTAACAACTGAAGAGGACCTTGGTGAAAAGCGAAAGGTCCCGTTTTCATATTTATTCGCTTTTCTTAATGAAAAACAGCAAATTTTTACAGTAATTTGTATTTTTCCTAACATACAAACCTGACGTGCCTTACATAGGACTGAACTTGATCCAGTTCTCCCTGATTCGTGTTTTTACCCTTCCATTCCATTCATCCTCCAATATTTTCATTTCTACTTCACGGAACAGAGGAACAGGACCACCAGACAGACCGCCCCGTCAGACTTCAAAAGATAATTCTTAGTACTTAGCTTCCTCATTCCCCTTTCGCTCAACAACAGAACTTCCTGTCCTGACATAATAACTCGAGGAAAAAACCCTTTTCAAGAACATATAATTTTTACCGAATCTTGCTTCGCTGAACCCCTACTCATTTACACCCCGGATGACAGTCTTTAACTCTTGAAGGGTCAATTGAAGCTGATTTATTATGAGAAGGTTTTAATTAAATGTTCATAAGGCTGTGAAATATATTTTCTTAAAACAGAATTTACGGGCTCCTTTCATTATATATATATATATATATATATATATATATATATATATATATATATATATATATATGTATATATATATGTATATATATATGTATGTATATATATATATATATATATATATATATATATATATACATATATATATATATATATATATATATATATATATATATATATACACACACAATCTAATATCAAATAATTTTCACTTGAAGCTTGAAAAATTACAGACTGCCATCCAGTTTTTGAATGAATCTCAATGGAAAATCTTGCGTACAGTTTTCCATCCACAACAACGATATTGCTAACCCTGCTACTAGCCAATTGACAACATACAAATTCAGTCATTGCTTTCCCATCATATATATAACCTTTGGCATAACCATTATTATTTGCAAACAGTTACAGAGCAAGCATAACTTCCAAAACACTGAATAATTAAAGAACTAGATAGGAGTTAATATTGAGAGAGGAACAAGCAATACAAATCGACTTCCAAAAAAGATGGGTACCTCGTCCTTGCCTTCACATTCGGTAGATTTGTTTGTTTGTTTGTATCGTGTTTTTACGTTGCATGGAACCAGTGGGTTATTCAGCAACGGGACCAACGGCTTTACGTAACTTCCGAACCACGTCGAGAGTGAACTTCTATCACCATAAATACACATCTCCGACCCTTCAATGGAATGCCCGAGGTGGGAGGCAAAGACCATACCAACCACGCCGCTGAGGCGCTCACATTCGGTAGGGGAACGAAAATATTCTCATTAAAAGTCCTACTAAGGAAACAATGCGCTGCTGTTTGCTTTGTCTTACTCGTACTCGAGATGGGTATAATAAGGTGGGTCTTAGGTCTTGTCCAATTACAAGTAAAGGCAGGTGGCCAATAAATTTTGAGAGAGAGAGAGAGAGAGAGAGAGAGAGAGAGAATTTTAATCTAGGGCGATACGGCAATATCTAACACATGATTATTTCATATCGTCATCACTGGTGAGTTACAACACCGATATCTGCAATTTTTGCAACGATGATCCTGAGATACTGTGCAACTTTCACAGAATATCTATTCACTGGCGTAATAAATGCTCCAATAAACTTCAGTCTCTCTCGCTCTCTCCCCTATATTATTATATATATTAATATATTAATATATATATATATTTATATATATATTTTATAAAAATTTTTATATATATATATATCTATATATTATATATATATATTTATATTATTATGTATTTTATATATTAGTATAAAATATATATATATATATATTATATATATATATATATATAAATCAACAACAAAAATTCCCCCTCGGTTTACTTATATGAAAATATATCGATTCCGAGGTAGAGCGAATTAGATATTAAAGGACATCTGTAGCTCGAATAATTTACATGAATCACGGTGATGTGATAATTATTCATACGAATCACGGTGATGTGATAATTATTCATACTTTATATATATACACACATATACTGTATATACAAAAATAAATATTTACATTCACCGAAAACAAAATCAACAATTCACTTCTGCCGTTTACTTTCGAGAATCTACTGCTATACTTATAATGTCGTGTAATAGTTAGGTCAAATTATAGAAAGACACGGACGGGCAAAATCAAATAAAAATTGCAATATTACTGTAATACTGAAGGCCAACTGTATACATTATTGTCAACTGTTTCAGTAATATTTCAGTAATACAAAAATAATTGAAAATAAAGAAAAAAATGTTCCGTATACCACAATTTCACACTTGAATCGGAATCGTCAAATATTTGACCAAAACGGCACATTCTTAACCAATTTTAATGACACAAACTAAAAAACAAAAAAAGTATGCAAATACTCAATTTCTAAAACGTATGATCCTGTTCTTTAACTTCTCAGAAACCAGGCTCTGTTTTAACAAAGATCACCAAACTCCAAGCATTGAAAAGTAGGATTAAACACAATGTTCTTTTCAGATTACACACTATTAGACTCAATTTCCATTTCAAAAGGCTCTGAGAATTCACCGGGGGTCAGAGTCTAGTCTAGCGATTTTGACTCGATACTTTCCGATGCACTTCCATTCACTAAAATGATAATCTATCTCCCATCCACCATAATGTCGCTCACTAACACACACAAATAAAAGCGGGAGTTTCACAGAATCCACTTCTCCCTCCTTTTCCACCCGGGAGAGGAGAGCATCTCTCACCACCAGTCGTTTCTCGCTCCAACCACCAACTCCGGCCAACGCACGAACGTACAAACTCCAGGTTACCACCACCACCAACAGAAAACGGATAAACCACTGCCTGCCTGACTGAACTTAGGGTCCAACTCTCTCTCTCTCTCTCTCTCTCTCTCTCTCTCTCTCTCTCTCTCTCTCTCTCTCTCTCTCAATGTATTTCTGGCTGCAACAGAATGAAACCAAGCATTCGCCATTAAAAGCAACTTTTTTTTTTTTTTAAACTACACGATAAAATGCCACAAAAGCAGGGAGGGACATTTCGACGAGCGGTTTTTGATCTCAGGTGAGAATTAGAGAAAATTGGGGTAAGGGAAACATTACTTCGGACGATTTGGTTTTGTGGAATTCGTCTACAATCCACGGCGAAAGATTATGTATTTTGTTTTCCCTATATTAGAGATTTGTTCTATATTGCTGGGTTTGACTAGGTTTGGATGTGCCTAATTGTTTCGTCTGTGCCTTAAACATTCGCCTAATACGTAATATTATTAGAAAATATCAGGCATTGTGACCAAACACGGGCTATGTCGAGTAATTACTAGTATTTTGGTAACTATATCTACCAACCTACACATATAATAACTAGGAGAATTCGGTATACAATTTCTAGTCTAGGTCTATATGGTCTTTAACAAAAAAATAAAGATATATATACTGAAAACCATGTAACTCCTTTCGCAGGATATATTGCACAAAAAATAAAAAAAACAGGCAAACGATAAACTTAATTCCAGAGAAAAGTAAACTCAACGAGGATTTTTCGAAGAAAACAAAAGGGGAAAGAAAGAAAGCAGTGCATTTGCCCACTTCAGTAAAAGTTGCGACTCCAACCAGAAAAATAAAATTAAAGGGATGGGTATGGCCCGTTCTATTTTTAACAATCCGGAGCTTCAATTTCAGCCAATGCATACACGAAAGAACACACGCACACACGCACAAGGAAACAGTAAATAGCACGCATCCTCCCGAGATAAAAAGGGCAGCCGACTGCCATTACCTAGTGTTCTTGATTGTCATTTTTTCCTCGGGGGAGGGGGAGGAAGGAAGGGGGAAAGGGGAGGAAAGAACGAGGTGGTGTTGAGTTTCCTTTCTTCAAGATTTAGTCATTTCTCCTTGAATGGCTACCAAAGTCAAATTGTCGAAGAGACTACATTATATAAATAAATAAATAAATGAAAAGTTCCCGGCTGGTATTCAACAATATAAGAAAACAAACAAAGAACTATGCTCAATAACTTTCACACACACACACACACACACACACACAACACAGAAATTTTGAAGGTTCCTAAATCCTTTCTCTTATTAACAGCGAAACCATTCTCAAGTATTTTATATTTCCCCTCAGGCTCAACATCAGTTACATTACACCCACAATCACACCCAGACACACACCCGTCTTCAGCAAAAACATTTAACATATCCAGATATACGTCGATGCTATCCCATGCGTCAAAAATGAACTCTGTCAAAATAACATAAAAAAAAAACTTGAATCTTATCACTCAAAGGAAATTGCTTCAGCAGACACTCGCACAAACTAGATACAAAAATTCCGCGTGCCTCTGTCTGCATGTGAAACCCGACCCCATCGAAAAGTTGTGCCAGTGAATCGGAATTGTAACTTCGAAAAGTCAAGCGTGGCTTCGCAAGAAACCCTCACAAAATTACAAGAAGAGATTCGAACGCAGCAGAATCAGAAAGCGGGAGAGAGAGAGAGAGAGAGAGAGAGAGAGAGAGAGAGAGAGAGAGAGAGAGAGAGAGAGAGAGAGAGCGAGCCCAGGCAACGATGACACCCGCGAAACGTTTTCTGCATGAATTTCTGCTATGAAAATACGCCCCTCGCACAGATAACATCATCACAGGTGCACAATATATATATATTTAATTATATATAATATTATATTATTATATATATATATATATATATAAATATATATATATCATATAATAATATATATATATATATTATATATATATATATATATAATCTTATATTATATATATATATATATATAGAGAGAGAGAGAGAGAGAGAGAGAGAGAGAGAGAGTTAACAGTCGTTTAAAATCACAAAAATACTAAAGAAACAATACCCTCAACTCTTGTCAATATTCTAAAATAATAATAATAATAAACGAATATATAGATATATATATATATATTATAGGAAAATCATAAATATTAATAATATATATATGATATATGATATATATATATATATATATATATATATATAGAGAGAGAGGGAGAGAGAGAGAGAGAGAGAGAGAGAGAGAGAGAGAGAGATTAACAGTCGTAAAAACACACAAAAATACAAAGAAACAATACCCTCACTCTTGTCATATTATAATAATAATAATAATAATAATAATAATAATAATAATAATAATAATAATAATAACACCATTCTCCACAGGAGAATTCCTGACCAAGCCCAACTTCGGACGCAGCGAGGGATCAAGCAATACACGAAGCAGTAATTCAAGCGAGAGAGAGAGAGAGAGAGAGAGAGAGAGAGAGAGAGAGAGAGAGAGAGAGAGAGAAAGTAAAAAATGCGGCGCTATCGACTCTTCAATACGACGTATAATGATGTATGAAACTCAGCCACGGCCGGGTGGTAGACTGTGATGTTGGCACCTATAGCGGTGCTAGGCGTACGATCACGGCTAACTTTAACCTTGAATAAAATAACAACTGCTGATGCTGGAGGCTGCAACAATTTCTAAGATGTGAGGCCGGACAGAGAAAGTGCGGACGGACGGACAATGTCATCTCAATAGTTTTCTTTTACAGAAAAAAAAAAAAGAGCTGCTAATCAAATGATTTTTAAGCGAATTTCAATCTGTGTAACATACACTGATAAATTTTTTATAGTTTCTAAGTAATTTTCCATTTTTGCAGCATGTCATTTACGACTTACGAGTTACTTTCCATTTCTGGGAAATTACTTGTGAACAACATTCACTTATTACTTTTATTAAGTCATTTTCAATTTTTGCAGCATGCACTTATTACTTGTGTTAAGTCACTCTGTTTTTGCAACGTTCATTCACGATATTTGTTAGGCTACTTTCCATTTGTGCAACATACATTTATGACGTTTAAGATACTATAAATTTTTACAACGTTCGTCTTAAGACTTTTGTTAAGTCACTCTCAATCTGTGCAACATTCACTTATGAAATTTGTTAAACCGCTTTCAATTTCTCCAACGAACATTTGAGAAGTTTATATATTGAATTTTATGACATTAAAATTACTTTCAATTTTTGCAACTAACATTTAAGACTTTTATATTATTTTCAATTTCAATTTTTGCAACATTCATTTATGACCTCTAATTAGTGCAACAATTCCGCTTCAGAATTTGCAAGTAAACAGTTAATTGCGCAAATTCTTCTAGACGTAAAGCAGGCTAAGAGAGAATTTTGTGATGTTCATAAATTGAAGTTAGAATAATTAATCTGCAACAAACCCAAAGTTTAACCTCTTTCCATTTTTTTCTAATTAAAATGAAACCGATGACTCATAAATAAAAGGAAAAATAATTAAGCAGCAAATCAAGCAAAATTTAATCATCCCCTCTTTATTACCAATTGTAAATTACGAACCCATCCCAAACGTCCACACAAGCGATTGGTAATAACCTTATTATGATCATGCCCACCCTAACCCCCCCACCCCTCCACCAACGCATAAACGCAGGAGGAGCGAGGAAAACCCAATATTTAAATATACGGTGGGCGGAACGCAAGCATTATGAATTGTAAGCACTAACGGCAAAACAACATCATCTGTTACTCCTTCAGCGCCGCGTAAACAATGAATTCAACTTTCTCTTGGTCTTAGAAAGCGAAAAAACACCCCCCCCCCCCTCCCATTCCACCCACCCGAAAAAAAATTTCCCCACTTAATTTTACAAACGACTTTCACGACGCAATAAATAGTCGACGTAAAGCAAATTGGGTCCACGAGACAATAATTAATAATACTGAGAGAGAGAGAGAGAGAGAGAGAGAGAGAGAGAGAGAGAGAGAGAGAGAGAGAGAGAGAGAGAGAGTTTTTTCACCGTATTTTCATTCCTATTTGTGCAAACTCAAATTACCTTTCTCTGAGAGAGAGAGAGAGAGAGAGAGAGAGAGAGAGATACGCCGATTCAATTATCAAGAGAGACAAGCAGGATGTAAATCTCGTAAAACTTCCTCGTAAAACACACAACGAACGAAGAAGACACTGCGTAGAAAAAAAAAATTTTGACAACGAAGAAATAAAAACCTAGAGAAGACTGCCAAAGTTCGACACTTACCAGGGAGCACCAATCACTTCGCTTACGCAACACTCTGCTGGTCTTACCTGCGAAGATGAAAAGGGAAAACAATTAAGTCTACTGGACATTAGGGCTTGGCAATGTTTTCGTTAACTGGTAAAAAAAAGTTGTTACAATAATACTTAAATAGTTATAATGGGTACAATGGAATTCTGTCAGTGTTGGAACAACTTTGGTCATTGCACACTCGTATTTCGTTTACGATCACTCTCGTCTTTCGCGAAATCCAACTAAATTTCGACAGTTTCGGCAAATTTCTTTCTAGAATGTGCTAAAATAAGTTCGCTGCGTATAATAAAAAAAAAAAATAACCTGAGAATTATACGTGTACACTGTGTAAACACACGTACTAATTAATAATAATTACACAAAAAAAGTAGAAATGAATGAAGAAAGCCGAGAACTTATGCCCTCGAAATGATGGCATAAGAGCAATCTGTATTCGACAGACAGACGGACAGACAGACAGACAGACAGACAGAGAGAGAGAGAGAGAGAGAGAGAGAGAGAGAGAGAGAGAGAGAGAGAGAGAGAGAGAGAGAGAGAGGACCCTCCCCGCCACTGCAAATATGAATCAGGATTTTTAGCAAACATCCAATTTTCTCCGCCAACAACAACAGACGCAGAATTGACATCTCCAAAAGGCCCCAGTCACATCTTCCTCATATCACAGCAGGTGTATATCTCAGGCTTTTATAAGACCTGTTATTAGCAGTCTCGAAATCCATCCAGGCTTTACAGCACGATATCTGCAAAAAAACAGCCCCTTACCTCACCTTCGTGGTAAACGAATCTTTTACTGATGCTATACCTCTCAAAGGGTGGCCGGGTTCAATAAGCTAGCCTCTCACGAGGCACAATTCAGTTCAATTCAATTATCTTGTCGACTAGACTCAACATTTATCAAAACATTACGAACGAGATTTAAAAAGATCTCGTTTTTCATCTGTCCCAGTTATAATTCCAGCCTTAAAGGAGACATTCCGAAAACCGTCCGGCCCAGTCTGGAGCATTCCCAGGACCCAAACGCAAACCCGCCTTCCTTAGCTTCCAGAATGACATTCGGAGAATACAAACAAGACCTGGATCATCAGAGGACGTGAAAAATGCCTAAATTTTATCGTTCCATTACTTGCCTACAAAAAATGACAGAACTTGAATGGGAAAAAGGGGCTGCAATTATGGGAATACCATCCAAGTGCATGGAAGATGGGAGCTCGCTCGCAAAAGAAGCCATTTCTCCGCTCTCTCTGTAACATCTCGCGGTTCAGGTGCTTCTAACAACAGGTGCGGAGGGAGGGAGGGGTATGAACTGGCAATAATATACCAATGAACTTTAAATTGAATCCAATTCCCGCTCCATCTTTTAGGAAGCCGTTAAAATAACCCTGTTTTAAAGATAAGTCATTAACTAAGGAGAAGATCCGACCACTGTACGGCTGTGGTCAAGATTAATTTCGTTTTTTTTTTGTCCATGCCTGCGCCGTCGGCAAAAATACAACTTCAACGAACGCAAAACTTCCATTAAACATTCTCTCACATTCACATCATAAATATTGAGCACAGGCAAAATAAACCCATCAATAAATTTTTGAAAATCTTAAAACTTATTCCCTGTACAACACAACAGAGTTCACCCAACATCTTTCCCTCGTCTGTTCCAATACCCACTTATTACTCAAGAAACTTCTACCCCAAGTCTCTCTCTCTCTCTCTCTCTCTCTCTCTCTCTCTCTCTCTCTCTCTCTCTCTCTCTCTCTCTCTCTCTCTCTCTCCTGCATTCTTTAGAAAGCGCGGCGCTGCTCCTTCCAAGTAAAACCCAATATTAGAATTTCCACGCAACCAATGCTCGTTTATCTCTCTCGGACTTCCAGAGAGCGCGCAAGAGAGGGCAGAGAGAACTTTCAGGACGAGGTTTATGTACCTTTACGCGTCATAAAGACAAATAAAAATACAGGTCTCTTTTCCTTTTCAACGAGGAAATCTGCGCGACACGGACCGACCAGCAGACGGGATATGGTGCAAGTATTAAGGGGACACTACTCAACCATGTTAAGTATATCTTAGATTTACGTGGCTAGGAACCAAATTAGTTACCTAGCAACGGGACCCACACCTTACTGCGGGATCCGAACCACCCACATTACGTCGAGAAATGAATTTCTATTCAGCAGAAATAATAAATTCCTCTGATTCCACGTTGGCAGAGCGGGGCATCGAACTCGCGACTACCGAATCGGTAGGCGAGCACGTAACCCGCTCGTCCAACGAGAACTCGCTCAAGCATGTATCTTGACGCCAAGGGGATATACTGCTGTTTCCATCAAGCGTAAACCTGTGTGTTAATGGATAGCGATGCAATTAACTAGAGTTTATGTATTAATATCGGGATATTTCTGATACATATACAACAATCAAGGCTACAAATAACGACGACCCTTCGTATTCATAGGACAGTTATAAGGCTTTTAGTTCGATTATCGGCATTCCCCTCACGCATGAAACCACTCTCTCTCTCTCTCTCTCTCTCTCTCTCTCTCAGCACCACCTCATCAACGCAAGACGTCACCCTCATGACACAATAACACTACGCTTGGATGTATTCATCAGATGCCAATAAACAGAAGAAACAGCAAGGAACACAATTATGGAGGCCTGTGGTCTCTTAATTATTCTGAAAGGGATGCTGCATCCAATCAATCATGAGAGAACAGAGGGCTCTGAGAGAGAGAGAGAGAGAGAGAGAGAGAGAGAGAGAGAGAGAGAGAGAGAGAGAGAGAGGGGGGGGGGGGGGTGTCTAACGCAATCAAATGGAAACTAGGATGAGTCATATTGTGGGGACCTCCTCAACTACCCTGGAATGTCCTTGCTCCCGTTTTCTATGACTCGTAGGTTTCCCTCTGACGAGGGACATAGAAGATTTACTTCGTTAAAAACTGTAACTTTCTTCATTTAAAGGCTGTAGAATTTATTACGAGAGTTACAATTTTGTTTTCTCTTACAGGAGGAGCAAAATATACGATTCAAATCGTCTAAAAATCATAGATTGCCTTCATTTCGAGATGGAAGAATTCGATGTGGGAGTGATTTTGACGAAACAGGTTTCAGATTTATGTTCAAATTCAGTTTCCCCCAAAAAACATAACCTCGCTGTTTATTTACTTTTCAAATGAATTCCCTTCGTTCCACGAAAGGTTTAACGACTCCTGAGGGCTATTAATTAAAACAAGCGTAATGGGTCTCGACCTAACTCTACTAACAAATTAAAACTTTCATGTATAAATCCAATAAATGTGCACTCGATAAAAAAAACTAAAACTCGCTATACCTAAAATTGCAAACGTTCTGGAAGATAAGAGAGGATGTCCGGAATCATTCTTATAATAAAGTCCAAGACGATTGGGTGGAAAATGTGCCCAGTCAAAACAGACTTTGAAGTATCACCGCCATCAATATAAAGAAGAAGAAGAAGAAGAAGAAGAAGAAGAAGAAGGAGACGAAAAAGAAGAAGACGAAAATGTAGTTAGATAAATAACACAAATGTAGTTAGATAAATAACACAAATGTAGTTAGATAAATAACAAATACTTCCTTCTGCTGGAACTGACTTGCAGACAGACTAATAAAAAGGTGATTTTACAAGCGCGTTGTCACTATATCCGACAAACTTAGCTAATAAGCCGAAGATCTACGAAAACCTTTTAGGAGAGAGAGAGAGAGAGAGAGAGAGAGAGAGAGAGAGAGAGAGAGAGAGAGAGAGAGAGTCATATATTGTGAAGACTTCTTTCGGCTTCGTCCCGAACCAGGAGGACAGCTTCAGTCTGTCAACGGGGAAAGATATAAATAGCAGGGAATCATCTAGTTTTCATTTCCGGCTCTCTCTCTCTCTCTCTCTCTCTCTCTCTCTCTCTCTCTCTCTCTCTCTCTCCTTTTATTCGTCTCGAAGATGGCATTTCATCCAACCCTTTTTTTTTTATCCAGTTTACATCAATCTTTTCAACTTTATCTTAGCCTTCGATCCCAACCCCAAATATTCTATTCCAAGCCCTCTGTCACTATTTATTCTCTCCTCTCTTCCTTCCATCCATTATCCGTTTCTCTGGCCGTCCTTCCCCTATTCCCTGATCCCCTCTATCTCGTCCCGTCATTCCGTCCCATTTCTTCCAAACTTCTCCTTTCCTTTTGCCAGTTTCAGAAGTTTTTTTTTTTTTCTTACAAGACGAATATTTGCTCTCTTATGTTCTCCTTCGGTTATTTATTGTGGCCCATTAGAGGGGTAGACACAAAGACCCAGAATTACTCATATATAAATTGGTAAGATTGTCGGGGGAAAATGGCAGTGGTTCTCTACCAGGGGGGACTTAGCCCCCTAAGGGGGAATTTTAGCTCGGGGGGGGGGGGGGGGGGGGGGGGGGGGGGGGGGGGGGTGGGGGGGGGCCGGGGGGGGGGGGGGGGGGGGGGGAGACTTTGACCACAGATTGGCAGGCTCAAACTGGCTCTAGGACCACACACAACGCAGTGCGCATCGGTCCGCACTACTGAGAGTGAGATCACGCTGGGCTTTCTCTCCGCTAGTTTGTGTTTAATCAGTCCTTTGTCGCATACTATTCTTATTGCACCTTTTGGGGCAGAGAGAGAGAGAGAGAGAGAGAGAGAGAGGAGGGGAGGGGGGATGGACATTCTGACATATGGGGAAAGGGTGCGTGGGACCAAAAAGGTTGAGAACCAAAGGGTTATATGCATAATTTCACTCTATTTCCTTTCACAAACATAACCAAAAACCGGTTTATCCTATCACGGCAAACTGATTCTATTGCAGCAATATCTATAAAGTGTGATTGCCATTATCGCAACTCCTCTGGACCCAACCCATCCCTCAGCAACCAATTTTCTTTTCCCTAAAATTAACATTACCTTACATTCCACGTGTTTTCCCGAAGGCGCAGTTCATTTTCCCAAAACTACCACAAGCGCAATTTCCCCGGCAGCGTAATTAGTATATTTCCCCCTATAACTGCAGCGCTCTCCTCGATTCGAGGCTGTAATTCCTCGAAATATACATTCCACTCTTACTGATGTAATCTTTTTTTTTTTCATTTTCATTTTCCTCCCCAAAACGACAACTGCATTTTTCACTGCAACTTCTGCTGCATTTTCTTGCCACGAAACCCGGCCGATATTGGCGTTCCTGACTCAGGCCAAAGAGGTATTATCGAAAAATGTCAAAACATGACCGAGTGACAACAATTCTGTTTCTCTTGAGACGGATTTAAAGTTTTCGCCTTCAAAATCTATGGAGAATTCTCTTTAATAAAAGCCAATTCGAAAGTGAGAGAGAGAGAGAGAGAGAGAGAGAGAGAGAGAGAGAGTTACAAGGATTAGGACGTCTCAAAGACGTGTTAGTCCACCCTAAGAGGAGACATCGTGTGCTCACTTATCTGTAGGAGCAGGTTTTACTATGTATTCACAGTGTCCTCATGATTTTGTCTAGCTTTCTTTTCAACTCTTCCACACTGTTGCTGAGAGAGAGAGAGAGAGAGAGAGAGAGAGAGAGAGAGAGAGAGAGAGAGAGAGTCTCATTTTCACTTTAAGGCATCCTTATTTGAGTAAGCTTGCTAAGGAAGTTGACTACTATCTCTCTGACCTCTTTTCATTAATAGAAATAATAATTAAATTCAGACAGCAACAATTATCAGTAGCTCTTTCCTTTCCCTTTGAACAATGAAACTCAGTTCAAAGAAGATTCCCAAAAGCCTCATTTAAGGACAGAATATTCTAATAAGGCAAATCTCCCTCCTCCTCCTCTCCCCCGCCCCACCCCCTGGCACGTCACATATTAGCAACTTGGAGAGCCTTCCTTGTGAAGTTACCGGTTTCCTCAACTACTCTGAAACCAGAGGCCTGAAGCACAAATCAAACTTCAAATTGCTCCACGGTTGAAGGTTCTTTCATCCAAAGTCTGCGACATCTTTCGGCGGATAATACGAGAGTGAGTCCATTTAACTTTACTTTTCAATTATATCCCAAATCTAAAAAGCCAAAGACTACTTCCCTACTTCAGGAGGAAAAGTCCTATATTATACAGTATACGACAACCCAGCTCATTAATCCAGTAATCACTTATCATTAAGAAAAAATATTAATTTAATAGTAAACTGTAATTACTGGGAGTCTAACATTGTTGCTAATCCAAATTAATTTGATAGTTGACAAACTTTAAAGTGGAAAAAATTAAGGTTAACACAGAATAAACTCTACAAGATGTTGGCAAAGAGGTCAAGACTCAGAATTTTTATTTTCTTAGCGCAAAGCAAATATAGGTTATAACACTACATCACCTTTTAAAATGTAAACCGGAATTCAAAAATATGCACTGCCCTTCTGCAGCCATCATGAAGGCCCTATACATCCCTAAATTTGATGTAATTTTATTTCACCAAAAGATTTTTGTAGTCCTTCTCCCAATTACATAGGGAAAACGCGAGCGATTACAACATGTCACAAAAACCTTCACTTGTCATCTAGATCAGTTCAGTTCCTTGGAATTTAATTTTCATGAAACCCACGACGTTCCCCCTTTGGGGTCCCTGAAGTTCCACGAACTTTCGACTGAAGTCTACTGAAGGTAAAGGACGCCCAGAGATAAACAGCGGAGGCGCAATTCGGTTGTCGGGGGCATTCGCGACAAAACAGATATGTGATCGTGAATTTCGGCGGCTCCCAATTCCAACTTTCGGTGGAAGACCTCCAACTGCAACACGACACAGGGAAGGAAGGAAGGAATGGTCTTTCAGAAGACTGTGCTTGAAAGCGAGTTACAGTTAGCCTGACACCGCCAGTAGGTTCGCATCAACCGTGCATTTGATGTCTAGGCCCGTGTCCATGACGACGCTCCTGATTGGCTGTTGATAAGCCAATCACAGGGCTGGAAACCTCAGTCTCTCACGAGAGTTCACATAGACATGATCTATGTTCCACCTCTCCTGGGGGATACTCTTGAAATCCGTATTCCTCACGAGAGGTGGAACATACATCCTGCCTATGTGAACTCTCTCGAGAGACAGTTTCCAGCCCTGTCACTGGCTTATCAACAGCCAAACAGGAGCGTCGTAAGGGATTGGCGTAGACTAGCAGCAGTTTGGCTTAACACCACGAGTAACGGTTACACAACGAGGAACAGTTAGCCTAATACCACATCTCAGGGAATAACAAAAAGAACACACCACCAAAAAAAATATAGATTTCATATTTAATTTCCTCCTGCAGGATAAGATCATGGAAATACTAGACACGAATTAAGAGAAATACCTAAAAAAATGGAAAGACAGCATTCGTGAAGACACGAGAAAAATTAACATAAAAAGATGATATACGATAGAAATACCATGAAAAGGCTCATTAAAGATAGAGTCCACGACTATGGATTAAGATGAGACGGTAACGGAGATGAAGAAGCAGAGGCAACTTAGAAATGATAAGAATAATAATAATATGATTTCAAATTCCAAGTCACTACGAGATAAACGTCAGTAGATACTGACTGACATAATGACATTTGATTACGATTACTAAAGTCTTCGGATCTTAAGAAATTACTCTCTATCTCTCTCTGAGCCGAAATGGAGATGATAATCATCTTTCCATTACTTGAAGAAGGGGGATAATGCTATTATTATTCCTCTGCTGCACTCAAGATGCCGACTCGAGTCTCTCAAACCAGGATGGAACCCTTAAATGAAATCATATTAATCTTTCTAGTATTTTCACGTTACGAGAATCATTTATACACTTCAACGCTTTCCGTGCAGGTTGGAAATAAGTAGTGTATCGTCTTATACGCCAATTCATCTTTCATAACACGTCAACTATCATTCATAAGACGTCAATTGATCATTCATGATACGTAAACTTATTTTATAAGATGTCAATTGATCATCCACCAGATTTCAATTTATCTGTCACAATACGTCAATCGATCATTTCATCATTCATACGACGTAAATATAAGGCTACTTATCATCATTTATAAGACGTCAATTTATCATTCATAAGACGGCAATCTATCATTCATAAGATGTCAATATACATCTATTTAACATCATTCAACGAACGTCAGATATCAAGATATTGATATCTGACGTATATTGATATCGCAAGATATCAATATACGTCTATTTATTATTATAATTCATAAGACGTTAATTGATCATTCATAATAGGTCAACACATCATTCACAAGATGTCAATCTATCATTCATAAGACGTCAATTCATCACTCATAAAGACGTCACTCTATCATTTCAATCACTCTGACACACCATTTATCGTTCTGCCAATGCACCATCTCTAGATAATAATGAAAAAAATCATGACATTAATAAAATATATATCTCTGAAAACTCTCATAAATCCCACATACAAAACAGTCATTAATTTTGACGCAAATCACTTCCAGTAATGCGTCGAACGAATTGAATCCGGATGCGTCCGGGGTGTAATTCCCGAGAAGATTGAACGAAGATGGAGGACGTGTGTGTGTGTGTGTGTGTGTGTGTGTGTGTGTGTGTGTGTGTGTGTGTGTGTGTGTGTGTTTTTTCGGATATCTTCCACTCGTGGAGGAGGAGGAGGAGGCGTTCCTTACTCGACAGGACGGTTAAAACTTAGGACTACCCAAGATGAACTGCCCCCGATAACGAATGGCTAAAAGTGACTTGATATATATATATATATATATATATATATATATATATATATATATATATATATATATATATATATATATATATATATATATATATATATATAAATAGAGAGAGAGAGAGAGAGAGAGAGAGAGAGAGAGAGAGAGAGAGAGAGAGAGAGAGAGAATTCAAGCATGGAGAAAAGGAGAAACATTAATTCGAGACTAATAAATGCCCGGAGAAATCACTTTTTCAATAAATGGGGCTGCAACAATCAAAATTTACACAAATTCCAGTAATGAACGAGAATCTGGACAAGGTCTTCATTACGATATTTAAAAAATTGGCCTGAAAGACAATAAACTACATCTTTACACAGACAAAATACTAAAGACTAAAAACTGTACCGCCCAAAATTATATAAATAAATATAACCACAATACAAAACGGATTCTAACGTGAGATCACCCGCATGAACACAAACAAGAAAAGAAACAAACAACATAAAACTCGGTTTCCGAATGAAATTTTTTTTAGTTAATTCTCTACAAGCAAGACTTGATTTCTAAACTTCCTCCGCCGCCTTGATACCCTTGGGCTCTGCCAAGAAATTCGGATCTCTCCCAAACTCTAGAGAGATCCCGTGCGTCGTGCAGGAATGAAAACGTCGCCGGGAGTATTAACATGAAAAGCAATCATGGCTGTACTCAACAACAACAACAACAACAATAATAATAATAATAATAATAATAATAATAATAATAATACTGTTAAAAAGGATGGCAGAATTAAGCAAGTTGATTTTATATATTGTTTTTTCTATTTTCCCTACAATTCGCTTCTCAGGCTCAGCGATGTTTCTGAGTAACTGGCCAATATTCATATAGAGAATTTTCAAAAAATTGTAAATGCTGAAGGTAATCTTTTATTAGAACAGGATATCAGGTCCAGGTCAAGCAGGGGTCGTCGTCAGTGCCGGTATTATTCCGTAGGCGTAGTTCAGTTCGGGCCGGGGTCGTCTTTGGTTCGGGGGTTGGTATTGGTGCTGGTATAGCTGGTATCACGTGACGTT
The DNA here is from genome assembly GCF_015104395.2 of Macrobrachium nipponense. Taxonomy (NCBI): domain Eukaryota; kingdom Metazoa; phylum Arthropoda; class Malacostraca; order Decapoda; family Palaemonidae; genus Macrobrachium; species Macrobrachium nipponense. Next base: position 87,751,829 of record NC_087210.1, on the reverse strand, counting down.
TCGACCTTCTCGCAGGCCATCTTCGGACGAGTCGGTTGAAGACACTAGCAAGAAATTCTGCGGGGCAGTATTTATAGCGGCTCAAACCTAGAGTTGCATTCTCATTGGTCAGGCCGGTCTTGGGTGAAGTCGTGGATCTCACCTCGAAAGTCTCGGGGATTCTCTTGTGCGAGCGCCACCGGCCCACAGTTTTTCTTGCTACAGTCTCTTCAACCGACTCGTATGAAGATGACCTGCGAGAAGGTCGAAACGTCACGTGATACTAGCTATACCAGCCCTTAAACCAAAGACGACCCCGGCCCGAACTGAACTACGCCTATGGAAATAATACCGGCACTGATGACGACCCCTACTTGACGTGGAGCTGATATCCTGTTCTAATAAAAGATTACCTTCAGCATTTACAATTTTTTGAAATTCCCAATATGAATGAATATTGGCCAGTTACTCATAAACATCGCTGAGCCTGAGAAGCGAATTGTAAGGAAAATAGAAAAAACAATATATAAAATCAACTCGCTTAATTCTGCCATCCTTTTTAACAGCATTTAATAATAATAATAATAATAATAATAATAATAATAAAACTTCTGTGTAGGTGAATGAACGTCTGATGCCACGGATGTTTTTAGCATAAGTTCCTACAGCAGAGACTGGAAAGTGGATTTAAGTTATTCAAAAAATCTTGCAGATATTGATGATAATTCTCATCTTCTATTGTGTCCGAACTGAAATATTCGCGACTTTCTCCGGGGAAGTTGCACAGAAATTATGTATGAAAAATCGTAAAGTAACTAAGTCTACGGGAATAACCAGCCTCGTTTCACGGCCAGAAACAGCTCCGTTTTCAGGGAGTCCCTTCTCACCCACCCCCTACAAAGGAGGGGGGTAGGTTGGATGAAACCCCATTACAAACCATCTTAGGGGTCCCCACCATAACCCTGCCAAGTTCCATGCCCATCTGACCAGCCGTTTGGCCGTGGTTGAATGACAGACAGACAGACACATTACGCCCATTATAGTATGATAATAATAATAATAATAATAATAATAATAATAATAGGTAAAATTGACATATTCTTCCAGTTTTCCTGCGTTAAGGGACAATCAGTCTGGCTTTGACAAGAACCGTACCCCAAGACAACCAGAAACTAGAAAAAGCTTCAATAAGTGAGAGTGTGTAATGGAGAGCGATAAAGAACGAGAGAGAGGGGGAAAGCGCTATCAGCCCCATACATAAAAGGTCGACGACGCCGTTTCCGATAAGCCTCGGTCTAGATAACCGCAAAGATACGGATCCATTTCGAAATCTAGACCAGGAAGGAAAAGCACTAGCTAACGAATACAATTTAAAAGCCTCTACATCAATACTTTCGGCTTGCGACAATTCATTGCATAAGTTCAAGTATATCTTAGATTAACCAGACCACTGAGCTGATTAACAGCTCTCCTAGAGTTTGGCCCAAAGGATTAGATCTTTATTGACGTGGCTAGGATCCAATTGGTTTCTTAGCAACGGGACCTACAGCTTATTGTAGGATAGGAACCACATTATATCGAGAAACGAATTTCTAATCACCAGAAATTGATTCCTCTGGTTCCACACTGGCGGCACTTTGGAGCGTACTCAGGCTACCACACTGATAGGCGAGTACGTAACCCAATCTCCACCAATAAACATTGGTGCTTTTACAGTACATTTTGCCACGATGTCTCCTGTTAAAAACTGTTGTGCCAACTGCAGATGTTTAACGTTAAATCTGATTTACCATTAATAGATCTTTTACGGTTTTTCTAAGTCATTTATAGATCTTTTACAGTAATTCTAATAGACATTGATAGAACTTTTACGGCACTTCTAATATACACTTCATAGATCTTTTAAGTTTTATCTGTTTTGTCCTAAATAGACATGTTTTTACGTTATGTTATTTCACCTTCTGTGCATTTTCAGAGGCTAAGGTGCTTTTCATACTGACCATAAAACATAATTTATTTGAGACTTTAATAAAAGAAACCATTCCATTTCCTCGTTTACCAGCCTAGTACTTTTTTATGATAAACTCTCTCTCTCTCTCTCTCTCTCTCTCTCTCTCTCTCTCTCTCTCATACAAACACACAGCCGCCACCTTCTTTCATTACTTCGGATTAAGCTCGAGAAGTGTCTCGATAGAAACTTGGAACACTGTTCTGATATGAAACTTGTCTCGTACAGGTTTGATCCCTGTATCGTACGTCAACAAAAGCATCACTTTAACGTTTTTATCATCATGCACTCATGAAACACACGCATGCGCACCCCGCCACCCCTTTTTTTAATTAAAAATTATGATGGAGGTAACAGACAAATAACGACGCCATTCATTTCTTGCTGAATATCAATATTTCAATTACTGCTGTTACTAAATTAAGATTTTACGGTGGTCAGATTTTCAGTATCATCTTTTGTTATTTCGAAATATCCTTCATCAAAATACGCGCCAAGACGTGAAACATTTCGGCATGATCTATCGCTTCCTTATGATGCAAAGCTATAGCTACGATACATAAACTAAGAACCGTTTATCAAATATATCTGATTAGATCCACAGGAAGAACGAATACGAATTGAAATTGAATTTTTTCCCCTTTGACCCTGAAGGTTTCTACACATAACAGGGAGGGGGGGGAAGAAGGGGGGGGGGAGTACCTGTCTTCCGTACCCCGCCACCCGGGCTCTAACATAATATTAGCCCTGCTCTTCGACTGCCGCCGGAAACAATGGGACTGAGAATATTCACCCAACTTTTCGATGTAGAGACAATGGAATTCCACCCCCAACCCCCGCAAAAAAAAAAAAATCACGAAAATTTCGTGTTGGAAACTAACGTAAAATTGCTTCTTCGATATTTCTTGCTAGAGAAGAAGAAGAAGAGAAGAAGAAGAGAGAGAGAGAGAGAGAGAGAGAGAGAGAGAGTCTCTCTTCCCTTCCCGACAGACCGAGATTTCATTCGCCACTCGAGACACCGTCCGTTACATGACCATTCACAAATCAAGATTTTTCAAGCTCATGTTTCGTTGCTCCTTTTGTTTCTAGTTCACCAACTTGATAGCTAATTAAATGGCAAACGGAAATGTCCTTTTTTTTTATATTTTCTTTACGTCTAACATCTATCTTATCACCATAAGTAAAATATAAAAGGGAATCATTTTAATTTTATTTCGAGGGAGCATCTCATCATTTGCCTTCTTTACTGCAATATGAAAGTTGCAAAGAAATCTCCATTCAATATTTGTCTCTCGCTGTTTTTATCTCTATCAATAACGCTGGTAGAGAAAGGTTTCGACTTACTTCTAACTGAGCATTGCCAGTGTCTTGTCTTGACTTACATAAGCTGATACTGACCAAACCTCTAAAAACATATGACTAAGTTAACCCCTTCCCCATGACAACATTTACTAGATATCAGTAAAGATATCGTTGCTTATAACAATGATGCCAAAATACCCCATTACAACACAAAAGGATTCTCAATTATTACAGTATTTCATAAAAGGCTTCACACAGCATGAGAGGGGTACTGGATATTAGCGAGAGGGGTACTGGATATTAGCAAGACCAAGATGATCGGCGGTCAAATTCAAACAACTCCCTCGTGTATCTGTTTACAGTAGTGCTTTGGGTTACCTGACGAAGGTATGTCCCTTGTGAGCCTAAAAGTAGTTAGTCAGCATTTTCATTGAACTTAAGAGAACTACAACGTCTGAGAACGATGGAAAATCGCAGATGAATAAGTGAGACTTAGGGGAAAAAAATCGTTGATATAACAGGACGACAGAAAGACGCGAAGTACAGCAAGACTGGCCATTCCTACCTACATACATATGTATATGTACAAACAACTCCTACGGTAAAGTAATCACATGTAAATCCTTCATATTATTACAGACACTAATGAAAATGGAGATGATTCATACATTATGATGATCAAAACCCAGTAATTAGAATTAAAACAATCCATAAAAGATACTTGGCCCTGTACTGTACTAGTAATATGGGAATAACCGAGAAAATGGAGAGAGAGAGAGAGAGAGAGAGAGAGAGAGAGAGAGAGAGAGAGAGAGAGAGAGAGAGAGAGGGGGGGGGTTGCTGAATGCAAAATCATTAAACACTATAAAGTCAGAAAAATTCTGTTCAATTTCCCTTTGTAACCTTTGCATATTAAAACAATTACCACAAATTCCTTTCCCCTTTCCTCTCTTCAAATTAGAATCATTTATCCATTTAGTAATATTATATTTTCAACTCCCCCTTCTACATTATTATAATCTGTTTTAATTTAACATCCACGATATACGATATTGAAGTTTTCCTCTTTCCCATTAACCTCAAGTAATTTCATCAACAATTCATTTTGCTCTCCTCTTTGATTTGCTATTAATACCTATGTCTTCCTTTTTTAAAATGCCTTACTCTTTTAAAGAGCATTTGGCTGATCTTGTTGTCACCTTTTCTTACAGTTTCTTCCACTATTCCATTAATTGTCCAAAAGGTTCACAACTGTTTACAAAGTAATGTGACTTATGCCTTACACTACAAGTGCCCATTTCTAAATACCAAAAATTCATGTATCATTGTTTTACACTCCTGAATGAATCACTTTACAGAACATTATCTTTTTAACCATTTCTCCCATCTTTTGCCAATACGATCAAAATTCAATTGCTGATAAAAATGGCCTTCGATTTGACTGGTCCTCAACAAAACAAGTAACTCCTCTCTTGAAATCTGGCCATGATTCTTTTTTTTTTAAAGTAACCATAACAAGATTAAAAAAATAAACTCTTTCCACCCATACATAAAAATTTTCTACAGCAACCTGAATCCTTAAAACACAAATAGTTTTGTTCAAAATCAACTTAGTTTTGAACTCTAAAGAGATTTATACTCTGACATTCCTGATCACTTTTTGTGGTACCCTGTAATTCAATTCAATCGCAGTGTATCCTCATCCAGTTATCAAATGAATTTTAAAAACACTTTGTTATGTCTAAATGAACAATTTAACAACAGCATGTATCAATATGTTCAAAAATTTTCTTGGGAATGCTTGAATATTGTTCAGAATTTGAAGTTGGCTTTACTAACACTGACTATATCAGTTTAAGAAGAGTATGTTTTTTGAGCAGTGATAAATCTAATCATATAGGAAATAAATGCTTACTTATACCTCACAGATGCGTACTGAAAAGTTTATGAGTTATAATGATTTGGAAGCTTTTCACTTGCATTTGGTCATTTCATTCAGTCTTGGACTTTGGTCCAGTAACACGATAGTGTCATTCTAATTACTTCTACCATTGCCATTAGAATGGTCCTATCGAAATTTGTATATCGTTTTGACTACTCATTGACTTTCTATGGATTCTAGTCTTATGCAGCAAAGCCTACAAAATAACAGATAATATTAGCTTTCTGAAGTAAATTACGCATTCCAATTTTTGACAACCTTCAGCGTGGGCTGCCTCTGACCAGCATTTCTCAAAGATTACCATTTTGAGAAATGTTCAGCTGCTTTATAGCACAGAATTTCCTCTCATTTACCCAAGTACGATGAAGAATAAAAGCATAACAAACTCAAAAATGAAAAAGCCATTATCATATCACTATACCTGTATTGGGACGTCCATTAGCATTTGGTCGAGCAGAAGCAGCACCATCTCGTGCCTCAACTTCAAGAGCATAGGCTTGTTTCTCTTCCCTATCAAATTCTACTCTGGTAAAGATCTCGCCAGTTCTCTCTCTGAAGAGCAAATTATACAGAAATGGATTAGTAAAGATTATAAAAGCTTCACATAATACACACTATATGATGAATCAGCCACAATTTACAGCAGTCCGGCAATTATAAAGGTCAACTACATTACAGTTAAATGGCAACTGAAAACTGTCAAATGCAATATAATTCTTTAATGCAATAAACAATGCCCATGGAGTGTAAACCAAATTTTCTAAACTCACCTTATTTCATAAAAGTCTCTTCCTTCATTTCTGGGGCTGTCCACTATGCGATAAAGTACCTGTAAAAAGCAAATATAAAATCTTAGAGCCTAACAATCATATGAACTATGATAATGTTCATCTTCATTACCAACAAAATCCAAAAACCAAATTTCTACTGATGTATTTTCTCACCTCATTATTTGGATAGGTTCCATCCTTGTCAATAGCATTGACCTGGGTAACCTTTGTTCCGATGGGTTCACCTTCCAGAACTGTTTCTTGTTCTCGTTCAGTAAATAAGGGGATCTCATCATTCACATCCTCTAAGACAACATAGATTGTAGCTTCCGAAGCCAGCTGTTGTGGCCCATTATTCTGAGAAGTCACAATAATTTCGCAAATTGTTAATAACATAAAATGTTTGTTGAAAGTAGTACTATTATTTATATTTAAAATTTACTTCACCTGATAATATTTAGCACTACTGATCTGTAACCATTCCCAAAACTCACAGTAACTCATGACTAAATCCTCAACCTTACTTTATCACACCAAAAATATCACAGGACCTCTAAACAAGCAAATACAACTAATTTGAAAAAATATTTACGAAAAAATTAATTAAACATATTTATGACCCCAAAAAATTTACATATAACTTACTTCTACTCTCACAGTCAAATTATATTCCTTTATGCTCTCATAATCGAGTGGGTGGTTAACTTTTATGTCAGCCCAAGTGTCTCCATTGTCAGGACGCTGTTGCAGGTAAAATGTGTCGTGCTTGTTTGTTTGAGCTGTGGATCCTCTGATGATTCGGTAGAAGACAACCGGATTGTCCTCTATTCCCGAGCTGTGGTAGTATTGATGTACCCAAAAATGATGGGGACCGGTTAGCTCAAGAAATATCAAATTTTCAAAAGTAAACTTGGAAAGACCTACTCATATCATACAGGTTTTAGTAAACAGTACAGTAACCAACTATATTTACATTTTATCTCAACTTATAATCTAACAAAAGTTTTCAAAACCCATTTGAGGAACCATTAAAAAAATGTGACTGCAATGTAAAAACCACACATAATATCCAAACAATACAAAACCAATTCGTACTACTGTTTCCTAACTATTTTAAATTACTCTTATTCTGGTTGACTTTAAGTAAACTGGTGCTGCAACAAAAATTACTATTTTTCTCATAATAAGCATGAAACATTCCATAAACACATGTGGAACTAATCTATTGCTGGAATCAACCTTCACAAAAACAAACCTGTATTATAGGCCATTTTTAAAAAAAAACTTACTGGATTCCTTTGATCTAGGTATCTTATTTTACCACTCGTCTAATGTATGTGAATATTCTTTATACTGATGGGTATGGTAATATAATCAAATCAAGAAAGAAACTAATAATGAAGGGTTTGGTATTACAATCAACTCGAATATGACACATCTTTGCTTCTGTGAATGAATACTGCTTTTGTAAAGTACATTGCTGTATATCACTGATACACATTAAAAACCTAATAAGTACTATAAAGTATATACTGTTAGCTATTTGACCCACCACCATCACCATCAACAAAAAGGACATTGAAAGTGTAGTGTAGCCTTGTTTTGTACATTTCTTAATATGCCACAAATTATTACCTACTCTTCATATCCCAAAATCTAAATTATATAAGCAACCCAAATTCCTGAAACACAAAATATACAGAAGAAGAAAATTAAATCTGAGCAGTCCAAACAACCACTCACTTCTTTTGGGAGTGCAAAGGGTTTTTATCAATTAATAACCCATATTCCATTCAGTGCTGAGGTAGTAAATATAAAACAGAGAGGACTTGAATAAAGGCAGCAAAGAATTCCAGTTCTGAGGTGACCAGTTACCCATTAAAGTCCCATGACCGAAAACAACTTGCTTATGGAATATCAGCAACAAAGAATTAAAATCGTTAGCATCTTGTGCAAGTAAAAATGACTTTGAGCATGCTAGATTTCCCGTGATGATGCTCTATTTTTCAAAAGTGTTTGGATAGTATGTGTAGTCATGATTTATGTGCACTTTCTAGGTGCAACTTACATTTACCAAAGAAAAACGGTTCCAATAAATTGTAAACATTAGAACTGTACAGAAAAACTTTTTCTACTTGGAAGCTCATAGCTATAAATTTAAGACCTATTCTAATATCATTCCTAAAACTAGTAGAAAACATCCTCATTTTTAACTGACTGATGACTAATATTTCTCCCTACTTAATGCTAAACTAATGACTATGATCTGATTGGTCTATTCTGAAACTAAAATGAAAGCAATTTGAGCTAATACCTCAAATACAGGATGGCAAATGCAGCAGAGTTAACTCTGAAGACTAGTAATCAATATGCTGCATCACGCTACTCTTGGTCTATTTCCAAGTTAGCAACTATTATGCATTTATATATGAAGTGCACTTCTTGCTTGGTGGATCTATTTAGTGCATCTACTAAAAGCCTAAAAAGTGTGTGTTTGTTATTAAGACTGTGCAAAAAAAAAAAAGAGAAAAATACATCTTCTGCCACAATTGTGCTGTACAAACTGTCACTTTAAAATCCTTCATGTTCCAAGCCAACTTAACATCTGTTGAGGAAAAAGATATACTCTGAAAAATCTAGTGTAAGGGACTATCTGTAACTAAGTATCTTTACTTCAACAGACATTAATTGATTTGAAAAATAACAATTTAAAAGTGGCAAAGTGAGACCTATTACTTGATAAGAGCGAGGCCAGATCAGGTGGGTGCATTTTCTATCCACTCGCAACGTTTTTTTGCCGTACTTGTGCTATTCAAGGCCAAAAAACGATCTTGACTAAATAGCTCCTGTGAATGGTATGTGGGCCGCCCAGCCTCAGTCCAACTTAAAAACACTGCGGACCACATCCTCAGCAAACTGAAATCACTATGTTCTAACCACACATCCGATGACATAAATAGGCAACTGAATTAAACACTTCTTATGAAAATATTCATCCACTTTACAGGCACTGTACAAAGGAACATCAAAGTGGAAGTGAAGATGATGAGAGAGACAGTGAACTTAGAGTGAGCCAGTGTCTCACCAAGGTTTGCTTATCCTCTTCAAGACATCTATAGGCATTCATGAAATCAGCATACTTGTCATTTCGCTTATATTGTAGCCCCTCAAGCCCTTTGCCTATTGCACTATGAGCTAAAAACATAGAAATACTGCTCTAACTCCGGGCTACTACTATATCTTTAATAGGTAAAAAAAAATCGAATAAATCATAATCACTTTCAGTGGTACCTAATGTTATTCAAAACTGTTAAAAAATTTGGGGCCTACTTGCACATTAAACTGCTGAAAATCATCCTGAGTATGCAAAAAAAACTTTCCAAACAACAAACAATAGTCAAACCATTCACATAAATCTATCAAAGCAAAATTCATCATGCTATCACACTGTCCTTTGAGTGATTCCTATTTAAACAATTAGTAAATGGATACTGACATTCTATGAAATGAGAGGAATAAGGAATTTCTCTGTTAAATCACAAGCAAAAACTTCAAATAATGCACACTTATTCGCTTCTATGATCTAAACATAACGTTCTGAACTGTATATAAAACTGAGCACTCAGTTAGATCTGCATCTACAACTCACATTGCAAACAAAATAAAAATCAAACTGGCCATTTCTATACCTATATCTACACTAGTGCAGTTCTATTACACACAGACCCTATAAAAATGGGTTTTGTAAAAGCTTTTATACAAAAATTATAAAAAATATTACTTTAAAACAAAAAGTAGAATTAGTAGCTGATAAAAGAGGAAAGTCCTAACCAACAGGTGAGAGTGAGAGAAAGTAAGACAGCATGCAAGGCTGATCATGCAAAGGGTGTTGTCATGCAATTGGCAGGTACGTGCTATGATACTCATGCATGTTTGCTGAGGCAGGGCTTGGGAGCAACGGGTCAGCGTGCCAAATGCTCCAAATCTTCAAACAGCCCGGACATCTGAAGCAGCACTCCACGCTCACAACTTAATGGTCTCATGCTGACACTAACTTGACTAAATTACATGTTAATCATCACAAGGCACTGTTAATCTTTTATCTCTACAAATACATCCTAGGACTAAAAAACTTGTGAAAAGACAAAAAAATAATCATCAAATGCTTAGGAATGAGAGTGTCATCAAAAGTGAGCGTGGAGTGCCTGCTGGAGCAGACCATCGCGTGCGGGGGCAGACAGGCCCAAAGGGTCTGGTCGAGCAGCTCAACAGACCTGGCCTTCACTGAGATAACTCCCGCCCCTACTGGCAAGTTTTCCTTGATGTAAATGGGGCCATAGATGGACTGGGTCCATACAGGAGGGTTGTTGGCGCGATCCACTACATCGATCTGAACATCCACCGTGCGAGACAGTGGAGGAAACCCACGGTCCTGAGCTACGGCAGTCAGTCGGTACGATTCTCGCTGTGCACAGTTGTGGAGAGAGCGAACATTAGGGTTAGTAATGTTAGTGTCTTTGTAGACTCTCTAATCTACCCTTAGGATCTTTAAGGCATAAACAAAAACAATTTAAAGAAAAGAAAAAATCTGCCACAGGTTAAAACTGCGCTGAAACTATGAAAAAAAGTGTACACTATAAGCGGCAGAGAAGAGGCTGCAGGGGGCGTGGGTGTTAGTAAGGTTTGTTACCCCTGGCCCAGCCCAGCAGACCCCCTAGCAACACAGCAACACTAGCTAGTAACTAGTGGGAGCTGGGTAGTGACTACACGTTGGCAGTGGACTGGCCTGGCGGAGGGGCCCAGGAGAGGAGGAAGAAGGGTTAGTGGCCCACTAGTGATCCGCCGGGCATCATCCACCGCCCACTACCAACCTGGCCTTGATGGAGAAGATGGTATGACCCACACTAATGTTCTCAGGAATGGTGATGGGATCATAGACCTGCTGATCCCACACCGGAGGGCGGTTGGCTCGGTCCACGATACTTAGCTGAACCAACACCTCGGACGTGAGGGGGACTTTCCCCTGATCTGCAGCCAGGACTACCACTTCGTAATCCCCGCGCTAATCAGACAAACAACATTCACCACATCCGTCACACGGGGGAGAACGAGTCACAAGGTCAAAATCAGGGTGGGGTGGAAAAAAATTGAATATAAAAAGAAAAATTGGCTCAAAACCTAATGGCAAGTCAGAGTTCAAAATATATACTGTACTTCTCAGTACCAAATCATACAGCAAGGACAAAATATAAAAAAGATGCCAAGAATGATAAAAACTGAGCAGATATGAAAAACATGAGTAAACAGGAATTGAATACAGATGGGGACATAAAAGACAAAGTTCCTGACAAACAAAGGGACTTTCAAGGAGGGTCACTCAAGTATCACAGATAGACGTGAACAGGGCTAAAAAATAGTTACCAAAAAATTGAAGAAATGTCTTACACTCAAGTTTTTACATACAAAGCATTAAAACAAAATGGTGTTCTCATTAATAACCAACCTGAACACAAGACAGTGAAAAATCTGTCTCACTATGACCTTTCAGTGACTTGTCTTACCATCTACATATTGCTTGTTTTATGTTGACATTATAAATAGAAAATATTAAAACATTACAAATATACCTGACAGGGACTACATAAGCAAATTTAATAAATGTATCAAAGATTGACTTAGCGAGGGTAATAATCAGAAAAGCCCTTCACTTGACTTCATCACAAGACTAAAAATGTCAGGTCCTACTCAGATCTTAAATTACAAACAAAGGAAGTTTGCTTTGCAATGTAAATATGAACACAAAATTCTGAAATTATATAAATCAGCAATCTATAATTCTACTGTAAATTACAAAATGAATAAATGGACATTATAATATTCAAAAAGCTTCTTCTGGCAAATTACCTTTGTTTGAATAAACTATATACCTGATCACTGAATTACAATAGAAACTGGATACCTATTTCAAGAACAAAGTATGAAAAGATCCACATTTCCAACTACATTGGGAGCAATAACTGTCACTAAGGGTCATCCTGGTAGTGAACCTGCTACTTTAAGAAAGCTGTTGAAAAACCAATATTTTCAGTATCAATGTGGAGCCTACTTTAAATACCGATACCTAATAAGACTGAGGTAGAGTGATCCTGCAATATGGAGGATGAAATGATTAATAAATAGGTTAGCAAATGAAGAGACACGTTAATATGAACAGGATTTCTCATACGTGGTTCAAGCTATATAGTAGCACTAAAAGTGGGTTGTAGGTTATGGACCTCATATTGTGATACTTACTGGCACACATTTACTTACAATAGGCAGACATGACTTGAATCAAATGATAGAAACAGAGCATTAATCACTCAAAACAGTATAATGTATTCATTATCATGACCATTGTATAGCACTTGTTATAATCAAAATATGTTAGTGCCAAGGGTTAGCATCAATGTCTGTTGATCCTAACAGATATACGCTGCTAGACTAGGAACAATCAAACTAGATCAATTCAAAACTCTTGGTCTCAAGTCAATTATCATCAATCAGTTTAATCACACATTCTTGTGTCCAGAATCCAAAGCTATGAAAACTGCTTTGTTTAAGTATCACGCCACTCCTATGCTATGCACACACGCAACGATCATACTAAAACATTCAAATCAACAAAGCAAAAGCAAAATCTGTTGGATAGAATTTTCCAACATGTTTTGAAAAAGCCAGTGAAATGAAAGTATTAAAATGTTATATGTCCAAAATAAACAGTATTTGTCTTTTATTATTCACATTGAAACTATATTTACTTGATCAGCCTCTCTATATAATAATCTAAAGAATTCTATCAATGACATTATGCAGTACTCAAATTAACCAACCTGTCTAGAGAATTCATTTTTACTGGATATGTAGCTAATCCCATTACAGTAATCTTTACACCTGGATTGTACTTTCATCACAATTAGAAATCATAAACATATATAAGATATTTTTTGCTAAATTCTGTTAACAATAATATTAAAAAGAAAATCCCACAACCACTTCCTAAATTTTCAGTTTGCCCCACATAACTGTTTTCAAATGATATTTCCATCAGCAAAGGATATCCTAAACAAAAATGTTTTCTGCAAATTCAATCAATCTGAACCAAATCAAATAAAAATTACGTATATTGGTACTAACTTAGACATTGTTCAAGTATGAAATAATATGTCTATAATTATATATGTCTATAATTATAAGATAAAATATTTACTGAGCAAAATCTCGGTAAGATCAGTTCACACCCTCAACCTAATCAATAGTCACATAACACTCCATCTTGACTCCTAAAATTATTTTAAAAGTTTACTGCATTACAAGATAAACTGCTAACTCTTGGTCTTTTAAAAGTAAATGAGAATTACCTAACTTGCCTTTTCTACACCCAGTACTCCAGTACTTACGTCCAGTGGTTTCTTGAGTGTGATCCAACCTGATTCAGGCTGGATTTCAAAATAGTCAAGATCACCAGGACTAGAAGCTGAGGTCAAGTTATAAACGATGGCTCCATTATTGTCGGCATCCTCATCTGATGCAGATACACGCAAGATGTTTGTACCAACATTCGTATCTTGCTTGACATTCTCAACATATTTCTGAAAAAATGACAGAATGCATCATTAGTCTAGTTTCTATGGGTACTGTAATACCAAAAGCAAAGAATTGAATTATCATAATGAGTCTATTATACCTCAATGTACAGAAATTCTCCCACTTGTACTATTCAAGCAAAACAAAAAATCCCTTAAATATAAAAACAAGGCAATGCCATTATAGTTTGATTAGACATAAGCTTCATGGTAACAATTCCTATCAAAGCACTAATCAGCCCTGTAAATCTAAGGGAAAATTTATCGTGTCGTACTTACCTGACGATCAAAGAGGGGTGGGTTGTCGTTTATGTCCGTTATTTCCACTGTAAATGAACAGACACCTTCCAGAGATGGATCACCATTGTCTGTTGCTTTCACTGTCACAGAAACAAACTTGCCATCTTCTCCTTCACGGTCAAACACTTTGTTGGTTGTTACCTCACCAGTCTCTGGGTCAACTGTGAATTTTGTACCCTTCTGATTTGGCTGCTGTACAATACTATAGCGAACCTGGTGATTACAGAAAATAATTAGATCTCTTAATCCAGCATTGCAATTTAATGTACACTAGGGTGGTTCTCTGGAATTTCATTTAAAGCACAGAGAACTATTCTATGGCCAAACAACAAGTTGACAAAATCAAAAACATTCCATCCAACAAAATTAAATGAGTTTCCATCATGAAAATCTAGCAAAAGAAATATTTACCTGTCCATTAACACCTTTATCCTCATCAGTAGCATGGACTGTGATGACAGGAGAACCATTTGGAGCCGATTCCTCTACTTTAGCATGGTAGGATGCACAGTCCTTAAACACTGGTTTATTATCATTGACATCTGTGATGAATACCACAACAACTGCTGTTGAGGTATGTCTAGTTTGCTGTCCTCCCATACAGCAATTTCCATCATCAACTGCAGTGACATTCAGTTCATACTTGTCTCGATCTAATGAGATGTGACCACTGTGTAGACGAATGACACCAGTCATCTTCTCTATGGAAAACTGTCCAGATTTACGGGCCTGACCAACAAAGCCAAACTCCACGTTGTCACCATCCTTGTCAGATGCTACAACGGTTGTAACCAAAGTGTTTGGACCTGCATTCTCATCAACATTAGGAGTATACACCTGTTGTGAGAATTTGGGTTCTTCGTCATTTTTGTTCTTGGTGTAGATTCGGATTGTAGCAGTGCCTTCCTTCGATGGTTCACCTACAATCAAAGAATAACATTGTAAATATCATCTTAATAATCTTGATAAACCATATTCTACTTGTACATAATCACCTCAAAACACATTTGGGTGCACAATTTTCACAATGGTAATGCTGAAAAATAATCATCTGCATCAAGTTGTCAACACACGCACACAATTCATAAAAATATACCAACTGCTTTAGACACATTGCAAAACTGGAATCAGCCAGGTATAAACTTGCCGGCAAAACAGTCCTGTAGGAAAATGCTAAGACTACACTTAGCAAAGGGAAAAGAAAACTGGCTCTTAAAATGCACTCATAAATGTAATACAATATCCAGTACTTCCTCTTAGAAATGTTTACTGCTCCAAGTTGGATATGGAATAAAAATTACTGTATACTTATCTATGATAAAATGTTCACATCATTACCTACACATTTTTTATATGGCGTGCCTTTAATTCCCAATTTCAAAAGCAGTAAAATGATATTTGACTTGAGAACAAGCTACTCATAATAATAATTATATATTATTTCCATCTTACTTTCTACTGGTTGTACATCACTTGATTTTCACTATGCTTCAATAATCATTTCAAGGCCAAACATTACCTTTGTCTGTAGCTGTAACTGTGAATTCATAGTAGGCATTATTGTCATCTGCATCAAGGGTCTTTTTGTTGTATATTATACCCTTGTTGTCGACCCGGAAGTGATCATTTGACACCGAGTAATTAATCTCTGCATTGGTCCCCGAGTCCTCATCACGAGCCTTCACCTGTTAAACAAAAATATCATAGAAACTTATTGGTACGGAATGGATATAGAATTCAAGCCAAAGGCCTAGCACTGGGACCTACGTATGAGGTCATTCAATGCTGGAAGGGAAATTGAGAGTAAAAAGGTCTGAAAAGTGTAACAGGAGGAAAACCTCACAGTTGCACTATTAAACAATTGTTAAGAGAGGGTAGATAGCATGATGGAAGAAAGAGAATATGAATGGAGGTACAGAAAAATGAATGAAAGGGGTTGCAGCTAGGGGCTGAAGGGACGCAGCATAGAACCTTAAGTCTACAGTGCACTGAATGAGGTGCACTGATGGCATGAATCCCCTACCAGGCATATCAACTTATATAGTAACAGTATATGTAGATAATATAATGATTGCATCCTTGAACACTTCATCATTTTACTTTTAACTGTAATCTAAAATGTAGAGTAAATTATCATTATTTACTTCTCGATATCTTAAACTTTCATACAGTATCCAAACTATAAATGACCTATTACAAAAGAGGTTTACTTTTGCGTTATCTTCAATCACCCAAATTAATACAGAACTAAACAACAAAAGTCACAGCTTTAAAAGAAATCAATCATTTGAATAATAGATACACAATAAAACAACTTACCCTGAGTATGGAAGAACCAATAGGAATATCTTCATCAATATTATGCGCCTGGTAATCAGGAAGATCAAACTTGGGAGGGTTGTCATTGACATCAGTAACTTTTATGGTTAACTGAAATAAAAAAAAAAAATAATTAGCCTTTTATGTACAATATATATAAAAACGTTTTAGTTTTACATATTAATATCCTGTTTCATGAATACAAGCTTACAAAAATATACACTACAACAAGATTAATATTTTGCAGCATGTATTGGTTTAATGCCTGATAAAATTAAAAATACAGATAATTTTACATAGGTTATGAATAAAAAAAATACAAATAATTTTCCATAGTAAAAACCAATTTCTGGCAGCGACTGAGTCCTCCAAGAAGTTAACCCTTATGGAGATCCACGTGATCCAAGTGGGACCATAAGGGTATATATATCCTTTGAAGACAAGCAGCAGCTATAAATAAAATATACTTCTAAAATCTAACTCTTAAAAGAAGCCTCATTAGAATCAAGTGACTTTAAAAAACATCTTATAACAAAAAGGCAAATAAACAAATCTTTTCAAGTCTGCAAAAAACAGTAACTGAAAAACTCACATCAACTGAAGTAGAGAATCCACCAGAGTCTTCAGTAGCAGTGACAACAAGTTGGTATATGTGTGGCTGTCGAACATCTTCAAAGTCCAGCTCCTTGGCAAGTTTTACGATGCCAGAAGTAGGTCCAATGTTGAATGTTCCAGCTCCCTGTCCTTTGGCTTTCAAAGTGTACCTGATCTCTCGGTCAGCAAATGACTTTGCCTTCACAGAGATAATGCTGAAATGATAAGTTTAGTTAAAAACTCCTGTAACCATAAGGACAATAAAGACAATCTACACAAAAAGCTTAGCTATTTGCACATAAACTTGAAAAAATATTCCAACTCATTCATCTGTTTTCTATGTTAACTGCCTTTGTTTTTCTTAATACATTTCCTAGGTTAAAAGCCTCTGTTTGCCTTTAAAAAGTTTATAAAGCTTTACACAATGTATAATATGATGTTTTTGCAACAATAGAAAAAACGTAAAGCATGAGTTACAATACATAGTAAGTAGATGTAACAAATAACTAAACTAACTTTTTTTATTCTTCACTGTGCCATCACTCCCAAGACAGTTGTGATCATAATACCCTTCCAATCTCATTTGTTTCTTGCTCTCCTATTACTAAATACCTACACAAAAAAACTAACCAAACTTATGTTGTTATCATTATCTTCTACTCTATACTGACAAACTTCTGTTTTCAAATAAAAGTTTCATTGCATTAAATGCTCCCTTTGATCCCAATCCTATTAATGTACTTAACTTTCCTTTCACACTACACATCACACAGGTGTATAGCTACTCTGGTTGCAAAATAATTCTTTGTTCCCACCCATTCAACTTCAGGCATGAAGCTGGGAGGTACTCTACTCTTACTGTAAACTGTTGACAATATCCATTTATGGTATTCCTTTGTCACACATGTACAGTATTTTGAAATATTATACATTTTGAAATATTATACAAAGGGAAAAAACAAATTAATAGGTGGTTGAAATGTATTGCATAACCTTCCAAACCAACGGGATTCATGGGAGTTCATTTATATTGCCAGATATACTACTTAGATAACAGTATCAGTCACCGTCATGTTACTCCTCCTTTCACTACAGAATCAAGAAAGATGCAGGAAACCTCCATAACGCTTATTGTGCCCATCTCCTCAATCTCGCACATCCTCTCACGCACCTGGGAGACCACTGATGATACAACAGTAAAAGACAAAATAATACAGCAATCAGGATGATACTAATAATAAAGCACTACTCACTCCGAGTCTTTGGCAGAATTCTCTGGAATGGTCTTCTCGTATTTCGGCAGGTAAAACTGAGGTGGTCTCTTGCCGCCTACAATGGATAGCCTCTCCTCAGGAGTGGATTGGAATTGCTTATCATCAATCCTGCCATTCTGATCCTCGGCCTTCACGTACAAAACATATTCCATATCCAGCTGGAACATCTCGGAACCACGCGTTCGAACCACACCAGATTTCTCATCGACCTCAAAACGGCCTCCAGCTGAAAGACAGGGAGTGTTAGAAAATCACAGGCTTTGTTATATCAAAGCCTTAACTACTCTTGAGTACTACAAACTTGGTGATATGAAAACATTATGGCAATTGTACCAGACAGCGATCAAGCCAAAAATAATGCCTAAATAAATGCATACAAATTCTTGGTTGAGGAATAAAATGAATACTTACTTCTGTCTCGAACAAGAAAGTAATGGATGTCGTGGTCCTTGTCAGGATCCCTGGCCTGCAGGGTGAAAACTGGGGTGTTCGGGGCAGCGTTGAGCTTGACCACGGCCTGCATGGGCAACGGACGGTTGATGAAGTACGGAGGCTCATCGTTGACGTCCGTGATCTGCAGAATCACGCGCTGGTTGTCCGTATCTGCAAATTTACATGGCGGTAACATCAATGACGAAAATACATCGCACCAAACAAAATCCTATTTTCCCTCTAATCTTAAAACGCTGATACAAATTTTGTGGATTAAAAGGGGTTGTTATTGATCTCATAGCTGAGTTTACTGAATAACAGTATAGTATTTCCACTCACGTGGACTACTCATCCCATAACTTAAGCCACACAAGAGCCAGAGCAACAACTTGATTTTCTCTGGAAACAAGAAAATTCTCCTAGGTATTCTGACAATGAAAGCTTTACATATATTGCAACTTTTTCCAATAAAAGCTATGTATTATTTAAGGTTACCAATATTAATACACAATTCCTTGTCAACATGCACTATCAAACAATACTAATTGCTACGTACAGTACATGAGTTCAAAGAGTCAAATTTAGTTCAAAAGCTTTAAAATGAAATTTTTTTTTCCAAGTGGGTGTCCGCAGTAATGAAACCAAATAAATTCCAAAATGACCCATTGATGACCTACGTCCAATAAATACAAAGAGTTCTGTTACATTACTCCGAGCTAACGATGGAAGAATATTTCTATTAATTTTTTTTTAAATTTCCCCAATAAGTTTAAAATCTTGTTATTGAAACAAAATGTGCTAAGCCGTTTCACTTTACCTAAATCTCACCTTCCTTTCAAGAGATAAAAAACCACCTTACAAAATTAGTTACAAACAGTAAAATGACAAAAAGCAACAAAAACACTGTCGCTTCAAACTTCTTGTTGAGTGTTAATGTAATGTTCATACTTCACAATGTAAAATGTGATAAGAAGAAAAAAATTATTTTTAACAAAATAGTAGTATAGCTGTTTATTAAATCTCAAAAGACTATACAGTGTACTTAGTAGTTTTAAATATAAATACTTTCCCCTCAGAACTAACTAACATTGGAGAATTGAATAATCTGATAAATCATCCCTAGAAAGCAGCTTAGTTTCCAGAGGTAAAATCATGTCTTAAAATGTAACAAGAGAATAAAAAAAAACCATACGGTACTATGATTAAAAGTCCAATGAGGACTATTATGCATACACAGTACAAATATCAGAATTAATGTTAATCAGTTTATACTTACAACTGACGCCTGCGTTATCCACAAAGCACAACAGCAGCGAGGGGGAGGGGCAGCGCAAGAGGGGGGGAAAAGAAAAAAATGCAAGAATTAATACCAACACCTTCAAAGCCTACGGATGGAGGGGTAACAGGGAGAAGGGGGCGATTTTCTGGAAGTTTAAATCGACATTTTCTCCGTAAGAACGCTGAGGATAACCGGAGGAAAATCATCTGCTTTCTAAGAGGAAGTCAGTGACTAGAATTTGAACCGAGCTACCAAGAAGTTCTCCTTTGGGTGTTCATACAAGTCGTAACATCTGAGATTAAGTTAGTGATCATACTTAACTTAATCTCATATGTTACGACTTGTATGGGCACCAAGAGAACGACTTCTTGGCAGCTCGGTTCAAGTTGTGTCGAAGGTTCCCAGAACACAGTTCAGGATCCAGGCAAATTCTAGTCACCGACTTCCTCATCGAATAATTATGATAAATATAGAGTCCAGGGTAAAATAAGACCATTTTCTGGTGTAAATCTTGGAATATTGTTAAAAATGCTTGAAATTCTCGAGCTTTAGGAGATAATCCTGGCTGTGGATCACGTGGGTCAGGTATTTGGCTTTCCATCAACCCAGATAATATTAGACAAATGTATCAGCCACATTCTGTTGGGATTTTGAGCAAGAAATGAATTTAAGGATAGTATATTCATATTTAAAAGACGTGAAGGGTGTCGTCATGAACTCACTGCCAACAGTGGCTGGAAAGAAATCTTTTAATGTTGTATATAAGACAAACCACAGCCATTATCACGAGGAAACTAAGCTTTCCAGTTTTGTCAGGGAAGCTAATAATAGGCCAAACTTTTCTTATTAACTGCTTTTTGTACTGAAGACTGTTTGATTCCTCTATGAGGGGTCGTCATTTACCCCGGGACGACACACAACGAACCGAATAAAAATTATGATGAAATATTTTGGTCAGTTAAGGATTACAAGTTATTGGAGACATTTATCTTTATATCTTTATTAAACTGTGGTCATAAAGTTAAGAATTTAAAGTAACACGAACGGACTACAATCGTCTATTCTAGTTATCCTCTCTCAGAAACTAAGAAGCTTTGGCATGACGGCTACCCTGTCAACCTTAGCCAATTCTCAACATCACACAGGAGAAATGTCGCTGTAAAATTCCAGATAATCCTGACCAATATTAATCAATGCACTGCAATCACAAGCCTAATGGGTTAATGGGAATTCAAAATCAATGCGGTTTTTAGGAGCGGACTGACTGCTCTTTTTTTTTCAGTTATGAATCATATTCTATTTATTGGAATATATATATTTCAAATGTGTCTTTTGTAGATACATTTGGGGATACAAAATGCCTCAGCCATGTTCCATCAATATTGAATCATATGCGTTGAATTCTTTATAACTTTTCATAATATAATACTGGATTCTCAAACTTTATATATTATATAGTATATATATATATTTATATATATCTATATATTATATATATATATATATATATATATATATATATATATATATATATATATAATATATCGAGTGATTCAAACAAAGATTATGGAAGACGACTGAGGCCCACTACCAATGGAAAATTATTTTCAATTAATCCAAAGCAATCAAAAAGCAATGCATCAACAATCACTTAACTGCATCTAACCAAGATCGCCACCCCTATGTTAAGATTAGTTAAAAAAAAAATTAATATTCTTTTTTATTGTATTTGTGTTTAGCAAAGTGATAAACATGAACACTTTCAAGGTAACATAACTTACTGAATTTATATACCAAAGATATATATATATATATATATTATATATATATATTATATATTAATATATATATATAGTATATTATATATATATATATATATGTATGTATGTATACTGTTCATATATAATGAGTATGTGTATATATAACTATGTGAATGACATAAATTTTCAAACTAATATATATCTCAAAATTAAACTGTTACTACAGCCAACCATCACAATCATAAATAAAACATTAACTTCAAGAGATTTTTTTTTTTTTACTACATGGTTGGCCTTAGACGCGTATCCATACTAGAATGGAATTTACCCTTCAATATTTACAACTGCGTTAGTCAGGCTATCAATCACATGCAAGAACAAAAAACTGTAAATCGCTGATAAGGATATCACAAACTTTCAACCTCACAGAAGCGAAAGCCAACTAGTTATACTTACGAGGCACGTAGAGTTTTTCCACTACATGCGGTTAGGTATGTACACTTTCCAATTAAGTTGCAACATGTTAAGTGAATATTACGGATCTTCCCTAGATAGTGACTAAGACTAAAATATTTCTTGGGGATTATTCTCTTTCAATTTACAGTCATTTGTTTATGTTTTTTACGGTAATCCCCAAAGGGCTTGTACTAAACACGCTGCAAAGGTGTATACATACCGGCTTAAAACCCTTGGGGTCACTCTAGGAAAGATCCAATATTACTTAAGGGATTACCAATATTATCGTAATAATATGGTGAACATAAATTTTAATAGGCAATTGCTTTCTTAATATACAGTTCATAAAAAAAATCTACATGTTCCGTACAATAAGTGGGTTACATTACTAACAATTTCCCAACACAATACCCTGTTGCTCAGTTACGCTAGCTAGAGAGTAGCCCCTAAGAGTCATTCTGACGATATGCTAGTAATAAAGATATAACTGGTTCACTTAAGGTAGATTCTTAGGTGATCCCTATGCATACGAGACGTTAGTTTGGCGGCCGCTGATTGGCTGGGAGCTGCCTACCTCCCGGTACCAGCCAATCAGCGGCCACCAAACAAACGTCTCGTAAGAATAAGGCTCATCCGAGAATCTACCGTAAGTGAATCAGTTATAGTAAGGTTTAACAATTAAGTTAATGTGAAGGCCAAACCGACGAGTCTCCAGGGTTCTTTGACATTTTTATGGATTTGGTGATGCATAAACTGGAAAAAATATTTTGTGAAATTCTCAGAAACACCGAAAGAAAAATGTCAGAGGTGAATGAATACAAGCTGAAGAGCGGGTTTCGTGGTACAGACTCCGAAATGGATCTACAGCTTCTTTTGCTTTGCCTCGGCCTAGCAGCAGTTTTCGGGGAGCTTTTGTGGCATTGGATCAGCTGTTCAGCGATTCTGGCTGCTCTCGGCAAGAGAAGGGGATCAAAGATCAATCATGAATGTAAAAGGACAGCCATTCTGTGCACTGAAGTCGTCCAACGCAGTGAAAGGGTCTAGTAACTCAAGTTGACATGAAATCTCAGCTTCTCCAGAACCCCTAGACGCCATTCTGCTAGCTGTTCGACCTCCCCTAAAATGGATTTCCTAGGCCACGAAGTTGAGTGGTTCCTGTTGCTGCTGCTGTTGATAGGACCACAAACACATACTGCTTCTTTTGTCCCTCCCCGAAACCCCATTCCTATTCCCATTACCGGTACAAGTGCCAATTCCATAACCCGGAGAGTGCAAAGTTGGTTCGGTCTCTTTTTCGATTGGACGGAATTCTTGGAGAGAGAGAGAGAGAGAGAGAGAGAGAGAGAGAGAGAGAGAGAGAGAGAGAGAGAGAGAGATTCCCAATAAAAGCCGACCACCCGGAGATTTGCTTTCTTGGCAAAGGGGAATTCGATCCTTAAAGTAACTGATCTCTTACACGGTCGGTATTTGACCGCAAAATAAATGTATTGATGTAAACACATGTATGAATACACGCATTTCAAAGGTAATAAGAACCTTTTCGATGGGAGAAACGAGAATCCGATGATCGCACAGTGAATAAATATACAAAGTACAGGCGAATGAGAAACTGACTGTGAAAGATAACGTCCCAAGGAGATTGTTTTTCTCAACAAAATTTCCCAAGGTTTATATTTCTTGAAATTAAAAAAAAAAAAATCACAAAAAACACAATTCTGTTATTTTTTTCAGGTGCTGTTGTATTTATTACATTTATACTTAACCTCCCTTGCACCTTAACACTTTTGAAGGAGAGAGAGAGAGAGAGAGAGAGAGAGAGAGAGAGAGAGAGAGAGAGAGAGAGAGAAACTGGAAATAGCCTAACTGCTGGAATCATCGGCTGTCCAAGCAGCAGCATCAGCTAGCGACACGTAACACATCTTTACTCGTTAATAATAAATCTTTCCAACCCTCAGCCTTCAACACCTCTTCATAAATGAGGACCTCTTTTAAGTATTTACGTTATTTCTCCTTCACGGCAAGAACTGAAGAGGAAGTGAACAAGACAGCACCATAGGCTATATATACAATTACACCTAATGGTGATGCGCTATAGTAGATTCACATCAACCACACACATCTGATGTCTAGGCCTGTCCCTCATGGTGCTCCTGATTGGCTGTTGATAAGCAAATCACAGGGCTGGGAACTCTCAGTCCCTCGAGAGCGTTTGCATAGGCATGTTCCACTTCTCCTGAGGGATACGTCTTTCAAAAGTATCCCACAGGAGAGTTGGAACATATACATCCTGCCTATGTGAACTCTCGAGAGAGACTGAGAGTTTCCAGCCCTGTGATTAGCTTATCAACAGCCAATCAAGAGTGTCGTAAGGGACTGGCCTAGACATCTGATGCACGGTTGATGTGAATCTACTATAGCAATCTTGACTTGGCTATGATAAGAAAAAAAATGATAAAACACGTTTGGGTCAAAAGAGCCCCTGACATCTCTGAGACTGGTGGAATCGAAGGTTTGAATGGGTATAGCTAAACAAAATTAGAACCAACCCCCCTTTTTATACTTCCTAGTTGCATCGCCTTCAAATCTTGAGTATTCGCGAACTTACGTCGACCTATGCGTCCATAGTTAGTCGAGGGGAGACACCACGGTCTAGTCGAGGGGAGACACCACGGTCTAAGAAAGACCAAGGGGAGAGGCCATAATGGCAGGCGACAGTATGCAGTAGGTCTAATCAATGTCACTGGTGGCATGCGCCATGTTGCCGAGATCTCTTTTCGAAAATGTTCAAAGTCCGAGGTCGTACGAGATGACGAGTTCAAAATCTTCCCCTCTGCACTTCACAGTAATGGCCTATCCATCTCCGTCATGAGAGAGATCGACAATTCGCTATTTCGTTCCCAAACAGTGTGTTCGAACGTGTCCCCTTTAAAGGCTGCTGTCATGTTTCCCCTGAGCTGTCGACTTCATTAGCCGGCTTATTTTCAAATCTTCAGTTTGCTACAGAGTCCGACATGGCTAAGACTCCTGAATTGCCAGCAAAGTAAGATATGCTTCAGCTTTGCAGATGCTCTCATTACTACTAATCTTGATATGAGAGTGAGTCAAAATACTTCATCGTTCTTAAAAATGCTAATATATTACAACTCAGTGTTAAATAGGAACATAATTGTTCGAGAGAGAGAGAGAGAGAGAGAGAGAGAGAGAGAGAGAGAGGAGCACCCTGGGTGTTCTTTTCCTTGTCGTCCACACTACCCGTGATCTCGGGGAATCTTGATTTCCATTGTGGGGTCCCTCTTAAACTGCGGCAGAAGCAGTAGTACACCCCGGCAGTACTGTACTATTGATCCGCCAACCCTAACGACCATCCCCCCCATCCAACTCCCCCCCCCCCCCCCCCTTCCCAACCCATAACCCTAATCTCCTCTTCCCCTACGACCCCTCTTACCACGTCCTTATATTTTCTCCTCTCCCGATGCAAAAGCATGCAGTTGACACTTCTCTCTTGAACTCTAATAAATTGTTTTACGTTGAATAATAAATAATTCTTCCATTCCGGGAGATATTTCAATTCCAAAAGGCTTTTTTGCTATTACAAATGACACCCCAGAACTCTTAAAAATCATCGTAAGTCTATATAGTTAGAAATGTCCAAGACCCCCACCGTTAATGCAAAATCAAAACAAATAGCAACCCCATTTCTCAGTGCTATCAAGTAGTCTCCATAACGACTCCTTTTCTGAAGACTTGATGAAACAAAAAATCTCAGTTCACACAAAATATTTCAGTTCCCCTCAGACTCTTTCAATAATCTCAAACTAACCCCAAAACTCCAGCCTTCCCCAGGTTATCCATTAAGGGAACAGTAAATAGTACTTCAGTTCCGAGAGGGAAGTTACTCTCAATTTACTATAAATAACACAAAGTCCTTCCTCTCTCTCTCTCGCTCTCTAAGAAGTTTTCCAGTGAAGGATGACGTTACGTTGTTTGTGGGAAGTTTGACAAGCTTTCATACTTTCCCCTTCCACGAAGGCTCCATAAGACCCATATATCCTGAGAGAGAGAGAGAGAGAGAGAGAGAGAGAGAGAGAGAGAGAGAGAGAGAGAGAGAGAGAGAGAGAGAGAGAGAGAGACCTACACCAACAACAACCGCCTTGAAATCCATCGAGCGGAGGCTAGGAAGAAGTCGACAAGAATCCAGGCTAAATCGGCATTTATAACCCCTTTAAGTTGATCAAGAATAATCACCTTTTTAAGATAAAAATTAAAAATGTAAATATAAAAGTAAACAATTAAAAGTAAACAAATTAGGAGAAAAACAGTGGAGGCGAAAGAAACAAACCGGAGGCATTCCAAAACCAAGAGCAAATACTCCAGTGAGCACAGTAATGCGCCTTACTCCAAGGAACCCCATTTACAACCGTAGAACCACAGTGCATACATCCTCCCACAAAAAGCCTCTGTTACGTTTAAGGCGGGATAGAATAGAGCCCGTTGTCTGAGCAGTGAGTAAAATTACTCACTTGTTATACTTTAGATTTAGAAATTATTTTAAGAGTTAGAAGTATGGAATGAGAGATGATGGGTAGACCTATTATAGCTGTATCTAATAAAACTTTAGTTTAGGAAACGCTCAAGTGGGCATCACAGAGAGATAGAAACTAATAGTGACTTAAGACCCACTGATTCTCTTGACCAATTAAACCTTATTCAAGTTAGGACTTGCTAAGTTAAAGAGTTAAGAGTTCCTCCATTGCGACTAAGTCTTAATAAATTAGGATCAATTATCTCATAATCACGGCTGAGTGAAGTCTTATTATCCAGAGTTAAGAGTCAATAAGAGTATATTTTATCGATGACTTAATGATACTATCATAATCGGTCTATGACTTAAAACTATCATTATTAATGTTCTGTCGAATTTGTGTACAATTGTAAGTTTAAATCTAGGTCTCTGGGAAATCATTTTGTGGCGAAACATGTTTTTCACAGCATATCGACTCTTAACATTCTCTCTCTCTCTCTCTCTCTCTCTCTCTCTCTCTCTCCTATTAAAGCAAATAAACAAAACTAGAAACCTTTAGAAAATATGGTGTCCGTGCTCGGAACAAAGACGTAAGTCTATGGGGAGAGCATCTCTTACAGCTAAGCCATTTACAGCAATGAAAAAAAAAAAAAAAAAAAAAAAAAAAAAAAAAAAAAAAAAAAAAAAAAAAAAAAAAAAAAAAAAAAAAAAAAAAACATTGTATTGCATGAACAATTAACATCAGGATTTTATCAACCTACGAAGAATACGAGAGAGAGAGAGAGAGAGAGAGAGAGAGAGAGAGAGAGAAACTTACGCAAAAAGACCGGCAAGAGAGGCATACAGCACATACCGACCGAGATCCAGGGATACATATCTTTTACTTTACTAGAGTCCAAACATTTAGTGACCAGGGAATTGCGACCTTAAGAAAATAAGTGCCAACATTCATCAATTCCAACACACGATATGAATACCTCATGTAGCTAAGCTGATAATAATCGGCAATCTATATAAATTTCAAAAGTGAAAATAAGTGGCTAAAACTGGTTAGCATGTGAAGTATAGAGTCGATACAGTGCTTTCATTCTTAAGTTACTCCATCATAGAAAACGGTAGAGCGTGACGGATCCCTAATGGGTATCTCAACTAGGTCTCCATCCGACCGCGTTTTCCCTACATTCTACTGATAAACACGTACTTTGAAGGTACGTGTCATTTCGGAAATATAATCTGATCAATTATACAAATATGCATGTCCGTTAGTTAAGTAAATATTTAATAGGTGCGGAATATATAACTGAAAAATGACAAACTTTCAAAACGTTGTTTCGTAGACTTACTCATTTCCTCATTCTGAATATGAAAAAAGGCAGAGAGAGAGAGAGAGAGAGAGAGAGAGAGAGAGAGAGAGAGAGAGAAGCTTACTTATATCTGATCCCTATTATTTCAGTCAGTACAAGATCTCCCTGAAGAAAGAGAGAGAGAGAGAGATCTCCCTGAATGAGAGAGAGAGAGAGAGAGAGAGAGAGAGAGAGAGAGAGAGCTCTTCGGGCAACTAAAAACGCATCTGCCAATATTCATTAACATTTCAGAAGGCAAACAGATTTCGTAGCTCAGGGGTTTAGAATAGAAGACGTGAGGGAAGCGAGAGATAGAGAATTCTGAAAAAAGTTGGACGTAACAGGTAGGAGGAGGAGGAGGAGGAGGAAGGAGGGAGGAGGAGGAGGAGGCAAGAGAGAGACGTACCAGTAACCTACAGAAAAACCACTCTCTGCATGCAATCCGTGCATGTTGTCCTATAATGATTAGTACTCAGCGAATTGCACGATTCGGCGACTCTTTCATCCGCCGTCAATCTTTGCAACTCCCTCAAAGCATTCATTTCTCGTCGATCAGTATAATCTTCCCTTTTTTACGAGGCGAGTCTATCGTTTCCTGTCAAGACCACGATCCACTCTGTTTATCTTTTCGTTTTTTCATGACATGACATTCCTCACAAGGCATAAAACACTCATACCTTATACAATATCAGAGGCCAAATCTTCATACGATTATGACGAGAATAAAAAAAAAAAAAAAAAAAAAAAAAAAAAAAACCGTACCAATAAGGAAAAACTAGAGAAAAACTTCAACGACGTAAAAAACGAGAGAGAGAGAGAGAGAGAACTTCCAATTTCGGGAAATATTTCAGATCTTCCCCTTAGAAGTGTGGACAGCTCACATCTATTAAACTATGGCTAGAATATAACTCCACAAAACTTTACTATTAAAGGGCATGATAAAATCTTCAGGAAAAAAAAGAGCAGAACCATTTGCTAATTTTGGGGAATACTTTACGGATAATTCCTTTAAAAAATTGTAAGGCTTTAAACATAACATGCTTTCCTTACAAATCTGTTAAATTGTAGACTAGGGTAACTACTAGATTATTCCTTTAGAACGCTGTAAAACTGCAAAGCATACATCATTCCTTTAAGAAATTCGTAAACGATGTAAAGCCTAGACCATTCCTTTAGGAATTCGTAAAAGCTGTAAAGCGTAGACCATTTCTTTAAGAAATTCGTAAACGCTGTAAAGCCTAGTAGACCATTCCTTTGGTAATTCGTAAACGCTGTAAAGCCTAGTAGACCATTCCTTTGGTAATTCGTAAAAGCTGTCAAGCCCAGACCATTCCTTTCGTAATTCGTAAAAGCTGTCACTAGACCATTCCTATAGGAATTCGTAAAAGTTGTAAAGCCTAGCCCATTCCTTTAGGATTTCGTAAAAGCAGCGAGGATCACACTAAAGTGTGTACAGTTGTAAAACCCTATTCCCCTAGCCTCTGCTTGGTCAACGCAGCCTTAACAAACTGCTTAAAAGAAAAAAGAAGCATTTCCCCCCAAAAAGGGAGAAATAATAACAGTGGCCTTGGCTGGTACAGTGCTATTTGGCCCACGCACCGAGGTCCCGCAATAGCATTCAATCTCTCAATGCGGCCTCGAAGTCCTCCAAGAGCGCCTTGTGTGTGTGTCTGCTGAACAAGGGTGCTTCTGTGCAACAAGTCCTCTCATCTCCTAGACTGTGAGAATTCCTCTTCCTTATCTCAGAGAGAGAGAGAGAGAGAGAGAGAGAGAATGTTTCCCATTACTCTCAGACGAAAATAGATGTCCATAATGGGGTTCATAAAGAATCAATACATTCATTCATATATATATATATATATATATATAATATATATATATATATATATATATATATAAATGAATGAATATATAATACACACACACACCACACACACACACACACACACACACACACATATATATACTATATAATATAACGCGCGCGCGTTTGGGAATGATTACACTTAATGTACACCCAGGTGTCCAGATAATGTATACAAGAAAGCAATTGCAAGACACATAAAGAATGACTGTTAAACTGAGTCATGGCGATGAAACTATGTTGCAACTTAAAACCGGTTAGACCTTACCCACCCATTGCCCGCTCTTCCTCTCTTCTGTCCAGTGCCTCCAGAACTTACCTGTGAAAGAAAGAAAGGTAAATTAATTTTTAAAAATTTCATGAAATAATGTAAATTTTTGTCTACGTTAAGAAAAACATGTTATCTCAACACTTTTATAACTAAACCAACAACTGCAATGAAACATCTGTTGTACTCTTCAGTAACACCACACCCAGAGAGAGAGAGAGAGAGTTAATTTAGAGTAACAAGCTTTCTCATATCTGATCTCTATCATATTTCAACGCAAGAGGATCTCACAGGAGAGAGAGAGAGAGAGAGAGAGAGAGAGAGAGAGAGAGAGAGAGAGAGAGAGAGAGAGAGAGAGAGAATTCAGAATAACAAGTCTACTCATATATCTGATCCCTATCGTGTAAGTAAGTCAGCGCAAGGCAAGAAGTCTCACTACCGTAGACCGTAGTATCACATTTCACGTAGTGTTACCATGGCAACTCCGAAGCACCTTGCTCATCACATATAGTTAGCTACCTCCTGGTTGCCATGGTTACGGCCTCCGTCGCCGCCGCCATCATCTCTTGTTTCCCATACGAAAGGTCTAAGGGTGAAAGTCAAAAAGTCCCTACTAACACTATCTAATATCAATTACAATGTGAGGTCATTCTCCTAACCAGATTTTGATGACAGATAGGATTACGACTCTTGTCATAAAAAGGAGACGATGATTTAATTAATGCGTAATAATATAATAATATTATATTATATATTATATTAATATATATATCTATATATATATATAAGAGAGAGAGAGAGAGAGAGAGAGAGAGAGAGAGAGAGAGAGAGAGAGAGACGCAAAGCCACAGTACCCACATTCAATAAAAATCTCATACTAAACGGCCCCCCCCCCCCCAACCCCCCCCCCCCCCCAACCATACACCCACCGCAATAAAACGCCGAACTCCAAAGCTCGAATGGTAAACAAAAGGTCGTTAATATCATCAAATCGGATCTGATTCTCCTACAATTTTGAAACACCAGTATTAGACAAACATTTTGGCAAACATTTGTCATGATTTTCATCATAATTTCATCTATGGACAAAATAATAATAATAATAATAATAATAATAATAATAATAATAATAATAATAATAATAATAATAATAATGCCGGATGACAAATATTTATGAAATAATTTTGGGAGGGCGAGTGACCGAAAATATTGTTTTCACCAGTCAACCATTTGAGATAATTTAGGAGATACATTGACACTCCTTACTGATCTAAAATCAGTTTCACGAAAAAAAAGTTGATAATTATCTATCAAGGCGTGGTCCAACTTCCAGCTTACTAGGGACGTGTGCAAGATTTTCCCCTCGCCGTAAGTTGTAAGCATTATACTCCTCACTTTTAACGTAAATTAAAACTGGTTAAAATCTGCGGTCAAATAGAGCGTTGGTTCACCAACGAAAAATAAACTAGAAACGCTAGATTTTATTGGAAATCAATTTTCTGTACTGTTTAACTTGTACATTATTTGTTTTTTTACCTTTTAATTTCAATAAATAAATTATAAACATTCTATCCTTAAATTCCTGTATGTTTAACACAACGCGAAACGTCTTTTTCAGACCTTTTTAGGCACTTTCATAGGCCTTTCCTACCCCCCCAATAATAACAACAACAACAAAAGTAGTTTGTAGGCTTACTCCCCGAGTAAGCTAAAATAAATGTCGGTAACTGCCACATACCATCAAACTAAATCACGTCCCAAATACATTATTATCAATAATATAATTCATACACCACGAAATACAGGCAGGCGAGGCGTTGCATATGCCACTTGATAGAAGGCGACATTCTCTACATGTCACTTACAGATGATAAGAGCACCTTTTGCACCCAACGGAACTAGGCCCTTTTCAATCCATTTCACTGAACACTCCCAGACACTTGACAGGTGTCAGATTGTGCCGCTTATATCCAGAAGAATCTCGCATATTTATGACTTCCTAAATAAAGGAATCCTTATTTGGCCGGGCCAGACGAAACCTAGAGATATGCAAAAAGGGGGAAACAACGAATCTAAAAAATATAGCGACAGACCGGTATTTTGATAGATGAGAAATCATATACATATATAGGGGAAAAGCGAAATTATGGGAGAATTCTAAAGCTTGGAAATGGAGGGAAACAGTCGCAATATATAGTATGTCAAGTCAAGAATTATCTGATTTCTGAAGAGCCGAAGCGAGATGGTGTCGATCAACATTATATATACAAAATATTTATATATAATTATGAGTGCGCGTATGTATAGAATGATATATATATATATATATCATATATATATATATATATATATAGTATATAATATACATATATATATAATATACACACAAATCAAATCACAAAAGAATAAAAGCTTTGCTTCTGCAGAATTTTATTAACTGACAAGAAAGATTATAAGTAATCAATCTCCTTCTGACGACTAATGTACGATTCCTGCCAACAATCCAGAGGTTCTGAAACATTCGGTTCGTCCTACGGGCTGCTCTGTGAGCAAGAGTCCGTTCTGGCATAACGCCAGGTTAATCTTCAACAACAACAACAACTTCGGTTCTTGAAACAACTTGTAAAGGACAGAGTCTGACACTGATGAATACTGTATTACAATTATAGCCCAGAGATAAAACTTAAGCAAATAATAATGTGCCGAAATTGTTCGGTACAGTCAAGTTTTCTGTACAGCGTATAATGCTGTAAGGGCAGTGGTTCATAAAACTTTCACCCACAACCCAAGGGGTGGCTTGACCAATATTGTTGCCAGAAGCACGCTCATGGCTAACTTAAACTTACAAATAGCCATTTCAACAGCTCTCTTTTACAGAAAACTAAAAATGCAATATAGAGTTAACAATTATCATCTACAGAATGCTAGCATTCTTTCTAACTGTAAAACAAAAGATTACTGTCAGCATAGCGATTCGCAGTCGATTCCAGTCTGCTAATTCCCAAAGTAGAAAAGGACTGGGTGGGCGAAATGGCACGAAATCACGCATGTCTTATGGAACAGAGACTGGCGTATTTCACTTCCATAATTAATGGGGTAGCTTCAGGGAATCGCTGTTCCCATCCAAAAGCCAGTACTCTCTCTCTCCCTCTCTCTTCTTGATTAACTTGATCTAGCTTCCTGGCACGTTCAATTTTATATAAGTTTTGAACTTTCCAAAAATATTAATCTCTCTCCTCTCTCTCTCGTCTCTCCACAAAAAATCTCTCTCTCTCTCTCTCTCTCTCTCTCTCTCTCTCTCTCTCTCTCTCTCCTTGATTAACTTGATTTTCAGTCATTTTGATACGGCTTTGGGCCACCTATTTTTTTAAGCTACGAACTTTCCAAAAATGTTAATAATCCTCTCTCTCTCTCTCTCTCTCTCTCTCTCTCTCTCTCTCTCTCTCTCTCTCCTTAACTTGATATTCAGTAATTTTTATATGGCTTTGTGGCACGTTCTATTTTATATTAGCTTTGAACTTCCCATAAATGTTAATACTCCTCTCCTCTCTCTCTCTCTCTCTCTCTCTCTCCTTTCTTCCTCTTCCGTGTGAAACAGGCATAACAGAATTCCCAAGATTCAACAGCCCTTACTATTATTACGTGAATTTCTGCACAGTCTACCGTGTGAGTCCAGTTTTACAGCCATTTTTAATAAGGGTAACAAATGTTGCATTTGTGTGGTTTTTGATTGGCCCAAGGCAGACGTAAATGGTGAATTCGTTTAAGTGAATAATGGACTCCTAATTTAAAAGGCATAAAAAAATACTAATAATAACTGAACTTGAAACCGAGTTCCACAAGACGGAGAAATGATAAGATCTTGGTTTGTAATGATAAAAAGTAACAGGGCAATTTTGTTTTCCTGATAGAAATAATCTTTTTGTCTACGTTCCCTTTTCCTTTTGAAATTCCCTTTTTTATCAGGGAGAAGGCACAAATTAATCCTTGATTGCTACGACACATTCGATTCCCGCCTAACAGTATTACCTTGGAAACTGGGCTACATAAAACAAGGCTTTCAGTCCCTAGGCTTTTAGATGAGCAAAACACAGATACATTATTACTGTACCTCAAGACCAGGTTGGTGTACCTAATGCAACTTATATGTCCAATGCCATTTCTGGTGTCAGTTTCCACAAAGGTCTGGGACTTGGTACTTGGGGAAGAACCTATTTAAATATTAAAAGTAAAACATACTCATATGGGAAAAAAAAAAAAAAAAAAAAAAAAAAAAAAAAAAAAAAAAAAAAAAAAAAAAGAGAGAGAGAGAGAGAGAAAATGCACCGTATTTTCTTCGGCACAATAGAGTTTTCTGTACAGCGTATAATGCTGTAGGAAAATCGCAGCCACAGCCCAAGAAAATCTCAGCCCCGGCACGCTGGTGGCCTGTGTTCTTTAAACCTATAGCGGTGCCAGACGCACGATCATTGCAAAGTTTAACCGTAAATAAAATAAAAGATACTGAAGCTAGAGGGCTGAAATTTGGTATGCTTGATGATTAGAGGGTGGATGATCAACTTCCCAATTTGCAGCCCTCTAGCCTCAGTAGTCTTCAAGATCTGAGGGCGGACAGACAAAGAAGAGACTAAGACAAACCAAACTCTAAAATTCCCTGTGTAACTGCCCTTCATCTTTAATGGTCCGAATTAACGGACGTAAAAAGATGGATATCCGTAAAGATCCACAAATAAATCATCAGGAAACTAAAGTGAACAATAAATAGACGGACCAGAGGGCGGTACGAGCTTTGAAATACAAACATACTCAAACATACATACAAATGGAAAAATACGGTACGAGCTTTGAAATACAAATATACTCGAACATACATACAAATGGAAAAATACGGTACGAGCTTTGAAATACAAATATACTCGAACATACATACAGAGGGAAAATATACATTAAGTTCGCACATCAAGAAAAATACGAATTCGTACGAAAAAAGAGAATAAACATAAAAATAGGGCTAGCAACGCAAAATCGAACTACATCATAAAAAACGATTAACCGGATAAATAAAAAATATTTCTTCCCTTTTAGGGGATATTTCTAATGAGCTCCTTCTCCACCCAAAGAGCAAATAGGGCGTAAATTCCTCTAATATCACCACCCGCATTCATTAACCACCTCCACGACCTCCAGAGGACCGAGGAATGGAATTTCCAACCCCCCCCCCCCAAAAAAAAAAAAAATTGAATTTCGTTTTTTTTTTTTTTTTTTTTTTTTTATTAATCAACACATCTCTTATTGGTCTAAAAAATAAATCAATTACTTAATGGCACGCACATCATGTATATGTATCAATATACATACATAAAAACACACATTATATAATATATAAACATACATACATACATCTATGTATGCATGTAGTTTGTATGTAATAATGTATTGTGAGGACACTTATAAGGAACGGTTATATTAATTACGGACGTATGATGAGAATTTTCCAAGTGAACCTAATAACTACGCCATTAGACAAACAGTTCTCCACTCACTCGACATTACAGAGAGAGAGAGAGAGAGAGAGAGAGAGAGAGAGAGAGAGAGAGAGAGAGAGAGTTAGTTAACATTTCTGAAAAGTTCGGAACGTGCCACAAACTAGATCACAGTTGCTGAAAAACAAGGAAAATCCAGACGAGAGAGAGAGAGAGAGAGAGAGAGAGAGAGAGTTAACATTTCTGAAAAGTTCGGAACGTGCCACAAACTAATTCACAGTTGAAAACCAACGAAAATCCAGACGAGAGAGAGAGAGAGAGAGAGAGAGAGAGAGAGAGAGAGAGAGAGAGAGAGAGCGCACAGTGGTTCCTATGGCAACCTCTCATATGCCATAGCCAAAGGCGCCTGTTCTCCATCAGCGAGTGAGGTATGAGTCAACCTTTTTAAGCCTTACTTCTTGAGCTAATTCCATTTGCAGGCGACATGTACAATATCCCACGATGCTACAAAAAAGAAAAAAAAAATGAAAAAAACACCACCATGTTTTGCTCACTCTACTAATCTATTAACGTTGCACTTTATCCCACAGAGCTGCGTAAAAGGATTTTTTTTTCCATTTTATTTAATGTACTGATGTGACAATTTACGAACGAAGGAATTATGATATCATACGAAGACAGTCATTTTTGTATCGTTATAAAGGTTTAGGTTGAGATACAATCAGTGACTCATTGCATAAAAAAAAATTCATAAAACATTTTCTTCACGAGAGCACGGATTATTGAGAATATGGTATTTCAAATTTACAATAAAAAATTTTTTTAAAAGACTCTTCAGAAGGCAAGAAATTGTACTCGGAAACTAGCCCAATTTTATCCACAAACACGTGCATAACACTCGCAATTTTATCCACACACGCACGTAAAATTTACAATTTCTTCATACAACTGTAGCAATTCAAAGAAGTTTTAAATCCCGCGCATTTTTAGCATAATTAATTATAAAGTTATATAAAAAAAACATACAAATTCTCAAACAAGTAGCAGCGGTAATGCAAAAATATTTTGGTAACCTACATTTAAGGACAGCATTAACTCCCTTCACGATTTTCCAAATCCTTGTCATTATTATTATTTACAAAAGGCCTTCTAATTATTATTATGAATAAAACATCTTATCATTATGAATAAAAAACCTCATTATTATTATTAATAAAAAACCTTCCCAATATTATTACGACTAAAAAACCTCATTATTATAAATAAAAAACCTCATCATTATTTTGATTACACAGCCTTCTCATTATTATTATGAATAAAAAATAATTCTCTTTACCATTATGAAATAAAAAATAATTCTCTTTACCATTATGAATGAAAAAACCCTCCGAATTATTATCATGAATAAAAAACGATCTCATTAGCATTATGAATAAAAAATATAATTATGACTAAAAAACCGTCTCATTATTATTATGACTAATAAAACATTCCCATTATCATGAGGATAAAAAAACCTTGTCATTATTATGAATAAAAATCATAGGACACAACACTCCTATTGTAATCATAATAAAAAAAAGGCAACTCTCTTCGTTAAAACCAACTTACGAAATCTGTATATATTCTTAATCACACCTCCTCTCGTTGTATGGCAACAAATTTGCATACGAGGGCGAAAGAAAATATACAAGGGTTATTTTTCTGCCCTTCACGTTAGGTGTTCTCTAAACAAATAAGTTACTACCCACATCAACATTAATGTCTGCTGTCCATTAAAAGGTTCTCTCTCTCTCTCTCTCTCTCTCTCTCTCTCTCTCTCTCTCTCTCTCTCTCTCTCTCTCTCTCTCTCTCTCAAGAAACCCGTAGTTTATTTGCCAATCAAAAATATGAGAGCGAACTGGAAGCTCTCTCTCCCTCTCTCTCTCTCTCTCTCTCTCTCAAGAAACCCGTAGTTTACAATCAAAACTATGGAACAACGAACTGGAAGCTCTCTCTCTCTCTCTCTCTCTCTCTCTCTCTCTCTCTCTCTCTCTCTCTCTCTCTACAAATCCGTAGTTCTTTATCAGACCCCTGGAACAGGCAACTGGAAGTCAACCAAAAGGTCACTCCAT
This sequence comes from Macrobrachium nipponense, assembly GCF_015104395.2. Taxonomy (NCBI): domain Eukaryota; kingdom Metazoa; phylum Arthropoda; class Malacostraca; order Decapoda; family Palaemonidae; genus Macrobrachium; species Macrobrachium nipponense. The sequence continues at coordinate 87,714,195 of NC_087210.1, read as the reverse complement.
GATATAATCTGAATATAAATGTAAATTGAATGTGTCTGTTGACTTAATTACAATGGAGGATGTAATTACCATAGATACACAAACGAGGCTTTACGTAACTTTCGGAAATAAAAACAAATGAATTTAGACAACAGATTTGACTAAACACTGGAGATGTAACGAGTGATTACTGCTATTATTAATGCTATTATTGTAGATGCTGCAGCTACTGCTACCAGTAGTAATATATAATAATAATACTAATAATAACAACAACAATTAAGCTTTAAGCGAATATTTAAGAATTACTGCTATTATTAATACTATTATTGTAGATGCTGCTGCTACAGCTACCATTAATAATAATAATAATAATAATAATAATAATAATAATAATAATAATAATAATAATAATAATAATGAGTGACGTTGATTGACAAAGTCAAGAAGAAAGTAATCACTCATTGATGTCGCAATACCATGGACACCAGAGTTTGAAGAGAAAGAGAGGGAAAAAATGGATAAGTATCAAGATCTGAAAATAGAAATAAGAAGGATATGGGATATGCCAGTGGAAATCGTACCCATAATCATAGGAGCACTAGGCACGATCCCAAGATCCCTGAAAAGGAATCTGGAAAAAACTAGAGGCTGAAGTAGCTCCGGGCCTCATGCAGAGAGTGTGATCCTAGAAACGGCACACATAGTAAGAAAAAGTGATGGACTCCTAAGGAGGCAGGATGCAACCCGGAATCCCACACTATAAATACCACCCAGTCGAATTGTAGGACTGTGATAGAGCAAAAAAAAAAAAAAAAAAATAATAATAATAATTAAGCTTTAGCGAATATTTAAGAATTACTGCTATTATTAATACTATTATTGTAGATGCTGGTGCTACTGCTACCCATAATAATAATAATAATAATAATAATAATAATAATAATAATAATCAATAATAATAATAATAATAATAATAACCCCTGAGAGAGAGAGAGAGAGAGAGAGGAGAGAGAGAGAGAGAGAGAGAAAATATCCTGTATAGTATGGTAAGAGCATCAAGGAAATAGATACCCTAATCCAGACTGTAAGGATTGTATCTGGGGACATCAGGATGGAGTTGGGAATAGAATGCGCCTTAGTCAACATACAAAAAGGCAAAGTAACGAGCAACTGAAGGGATAAAGCTACAGATGGGAGCACATCAAAACACATAGATGAGACGGATACAAATACCTGGGAATAATGGAAGGAGGGGATATAAAACACCAAGAGATGAAGGACACGATCAGGAAAGAATATATGCAGAGACTCAAGGCGATACTCAAGTCAAAACTCAACGCCGGAAATATGATAAAAGCCATAAACACATGGGCAGTGCCAGTAATCAGATACAGCGCAGGAATAGTGGAATGGACGAAGGCAGAACTCCGCAGCATAGATCAGAAAACCAGGAAACATATGACAATACACAAAGCACTACACCTAAGAGCAAATACGGACAGACTATACATAACACGAAAGGAAGGAGGGAGAGGACTACTAAGTATAGAGGACTGCGTAAACATCGAAAACAGAGCACTGGGGCAATATCTGAAAACCAGTGAAGACGAGTGGCTAAAGAATGCATGGGAAGAAGGACTAATAAAAGTAGACGAAGACCCAGAAATATACAGAGACAGGAGAATGACAGACAGAACAGAGGACTGGCACAACAAACCAATGCACGGACAATACATAAGACAGACTAAAGAACTAGCCAGCGATGACAATTGGCAATGGCTACAGAGGGGAGAGCTAAAGAAGGAACTGAAGAATGATAACAGCGGCACAAGATCAGGCCCTAAGAACCGAATATATTCAAAGAACGATAGACGGAAATAACATCTCTCCCATAATGTAGGAGTGCAATACGAAAAATGAAACCATAAACCACATAGCAAGCGAATGCCCGGCACTTGCACAGAACCAGTACAAAAAGAGGCATGATTCAGCGGCAAAAGCCCTCCACTGGAGCCTGTGCAAGAAACATCAGCTACCTTGCAGTAATAAGTGGTACGAGCACCAACCTGAGGGAGTAATAGAAAACGATCAGGCAAAGATCCTCTGGGACATTGGTATCAGAACGGATAGGGTGATACGTGCAAACAGACCAGACGTGACGTTGATTCACAAAGTCAAGAAGAAAGTATCACTCATTGATGTCGCAATACCATGGGACACCAGAGTTAAGAGAGAAAGGAGGGGAAAAAGATGGATAAGTATCAAGATCTGAAAATAGAAATAAGAAGGATATGGGATATGCCAGTGGAAATCGTACCCATAATCATAGGAGCACTAGGCACGATCCCAAGATCCCTGAAAAGGAATCTAGAAAACCTAGAGGCTGAAGTAGCTCCAGGACTCATGCAGAAGTGTGTGATCCTAGAAACGGCACACATAGTAAGAAAAGTGATGGACTCCTAAGGAGGCAGGATGCAACCCGGAGCCCCACACTATAAATACCACCCAGTCGAATTGGAGGACTGTGATAGAGGAAAAAAAAAAATAATAATAATAATAATGCTTTAAGCGAATATAAGATACTTATTACAATGAAAGGAAGCAAGACCAACCCCTGATATATAAATATATATATATATATATATATAGATATATATATATATATATATATATATATATAGAGAGAGAGAGAGAGAGAGAGAGAGAGAGAGAGAGAGAGAGAGAGAGAGCGAATATACTGTATAGTATCATAATACTATTACCGTAGTTGTTATTGCTAACAGAAATAATAATAATAATTATTTTAGGATTCTTTATTACTACTACAACAAAAGCACACAAGAGAGAGAGAGAGAGAGAGAGAGAGTACTTGGTGCTCCTTGTCCTACCCAAAAAACGCAAGGCATTCCCCCACCTCCGTGGAATAGTGGAACTGTGAAATTGTGGAATTGTGAAATTCTTGATTTGTGAAAACGTGGAATAGTGGAATTGTTGATTTGTGAGAATGTAGAATAGAGAACTTGTTTTGTGCAGAATAGTGAACTTGTTTTGTGAAAATGTGGAATAGTGGAATTGTTGATTTGTGAAAATGTAGAATAGTGAAACTGTTTTGTGAAAATATTGAATAGTGGAATTGTTGATGTGAAAATGTGGAAAGCGGAATAATGGAATTGTAAAATTGTTGATTTGGGAAAATGTGGAATAGCGGAACTGTGAAATTGTGGAATAGTGGAATTGTGAAAGTGATACTGTGGAACTGTAAAATTGTGGAAAAGGAATCGGTGCTAGCCCTTACAAACACACGATGAAATGGACGGAGTGCCGTGCACGGATGGATGGATATGTAGGAAAAAATCAATAGCAGTCAGCTGGGGTCAAAAGAAAAGCTCTCTCTCTCTCTCTCTCTCTCTCTCTCTCTCTCTCTCTCCATGACAACGTCGTATGTTACAAATAAATACATACACCATCTCATACATACATTCATACATTTTCGTCAAAGGCTGTTAATACATCATTAGTATACAGGTACCTCTCTAAAAAACAATTCATTTAAAACTAACCAAAGTTTTCTTTTTCTCAAAAAAAAAAAAAACAAAAAAAAACAACAACAACAACAACAAGGTCCAGCAGACTGAAAACAAGATAGAAAACGAGTATTGAACAATGCGCTGGAAAAATATATTTCCTCTTCGAAAACACACGATTGCCTTTCCACAAGACATCAATGGCCACATATTCGTCTAATCCTTTACACGCAAGGAAATATTAGAAGCCTTGTACCTTTATACTGGAACTGATCATATTACAAGCAAACAACAACACTTTTACATAAGCATTTGAAATACACAAGTGTCTCCCAGTTCCTGTTTCACATGACGCTACACCTGAATGACAACACGAAGTTGTCTAGTTGTTGCCGACAAATTCCAAGTGTTGTGAAACAGGAGACTACGACGTAGTGAAAGCTTGTTCATTTTTCTTTGAAGCTCTCCCATCTTCAGAGTACAATAAATTAATGATTGACGTCATACCTCGCAGGAAAGAGAGAGAGAGAGAGAGAGAGAGAGAGAGAGAGAGAGAGAGAGAGAGAGAGAGAGAGAGAGAGAGAGAGAGAGATATCCACTAAACTAAACCGTGAAAGGCGTGGGGTGTTTTCACTATCTTATGTTGTAGCTGCAAGAGAGAATTTAATTGAGATAGACTCCGACACCGTTAGGGTCTAAAACCAGAGCATCTTCAAGAGATGAATACCAAGATAAAGGGTTCCCAACTGCCTAGTTCCTGGAACACGCACACAAACACACGCAATTAGAGAGAGAGAGAGAGAGAGAGAGAGAGAGAGAGAGAGAGAGAGAGAGAGAGAGAGAGAGAGAGAGAGAGAGAATCATTCAGTAAGTATATCACTTATTTCTGAAAAAAATGAATGATATAATACAGAATATGAGAAAAGAAATTGCAATGGGGAGACGAAAAAGAGGAGGAGGAGGAGGAGGAGGATGTTTACGTCTGCAAATTATTGCAACAACACGATCTCCCAATATTACGAAAGGAAAGGAATAAAAACGAATAGTCCCGGATAATAGAATCACTGGAAAAACAAATTGGAAACTAAGGCTGGAAAAGGGGGAACGAAAAACAAGGAAATTCCAGAAAACTCTAAAAAAAAAAAATAATAAAAAAATAAAAATAAAAAAATCAAATTGTACCAACTCCATTTTCTTTTCATTTCCAGCTTCCAAGCCTATTATAGTATTAATATAATCCTATCTCCGGATTTATACACAAGGGCGCTGGCTGACACAGGTTTCTGACTCCCGAAGAGGATTTCACGGCCTCGTCTTGACATTTCTTCCGCAGCTAATCCCGGGGAAAGACGTCCTATGCAAGAAGGGCTCGAAAAGCCACAGTTTGCACCCGGGTGAAGAAGCTGACCTGTGGGTCACGAGGGGCAAAGCCAATCCGAACCGTTTAAAGTCACACTGACACTGGAACCGTTTCCTCCGGAAAGAGGCTACCAAAATGACACCTGAATCTCCATTTTGAAAAAGTTTTTTTTTTTTTTTTTTTTTTTTTTTTTTTTTTTTTTTTTTTTTTTTTTTTTTTTTTTTTTTTTAAATAGAATTTGATCTGTTTTCTTAATAAACGGAGTTCATTTCTGCATTTTATACGAAATGCATGGAATATGCCCCTGCACCACACACGCACATCAGAATTCCCTATATTCTGGTATACTTTTTAACAACTTGACTTAATTCCTATATTACCAATAAATATACGGGATATGACCCCATCCTTAAAAAAAAATTTAAAAACACACACACACACACACACACGCCACGTGAACACATGCCATTACAAATTTCTCTGACTGACAACTGACTCAACTTCCGTATTCAATTACGGTTAACTCCTGCAACTAAGAACTGAAGTAGAAATTTGTCATTTAATTGTCAGGTCATAGATATCATACAAATCGCATAACAAAGTGATTACATCATCATCAATACTGAGTCTTACTGACATACAAGAAAAGATTTCTATGGAAGTAAGCACATAAATAAACAGAAAATACAATATTTTGCTGTAAATGCAACTAAGATACAGCCTTAAAACACGCCTTAAAACATTCAAGATAAATTTAAACACAATTATAAGAATCGCGTCATTATCTCACAAAGAACGTCCTCCCAGGAGAGTAGGAAATGCCTGGCATCCAAGTCACACCTTAAAATTCATACTTTGAAATTTCCGCCTGTACCTGCTTCTCTTTCTGGATATTTTCCAAAGGAAGGGGAGAGAGAGAGAGAGAGAGAGAGAGAGAGAGAGAGAGAGAGAGAGAGAGAGAGAGAGAGAGAGAGAGAGAGAGAATTTTCGTGTCATGAAAATTTAAGTTAATATTAATATTTTTTTGGTTTAAAATCCTAGAAATTGTAAATGATAAATTATACCTAATGAGAGAGAGAGAGAGAGAGAGAGAGAGAGAGAGAGAGAGACGAGAGAGAGCAAAGAGGAGATTTTGAGAGAGAGAGAGAGAATTTTCGTGTCTGAAAAATGTAACTTACGATCCAAACTGTATTTTGTTGGTTTACAATCCTAGAGATTGTAATGATAAATTATACCTAATGAGAGAGAGAGAGAGAGAGAGAGAGAGAGAGAGAGAGAGAGAGAGAGAGAGAGAGAGAGAGAGAGAGATTTTCGTGTCTGAAAAATTTAACTTACGATCCAAACTGTATTTTGTTGGTTTACAATCCTAGAAATTGTAATGATAAATATATCAATGAGAGAGAGAGAGAGAGAGAGAGAGAGAGAGAGAGAGAGAGAGAGAGAGAGAGAGAGAGAGAATGTCAGTAGAAATATTTCAGAACGACCTTTCCTTGTATGAACATTCGTCATTAAATATTTGCAGCTAACCTTTTACAGTTAAAATATCCAAGCACAAAATGTTCAGAAAATGAAATTAAAATTAGATAATCAAACAAATATTCGAATAAATTTCAAATAATGAAAAAAAAAATTGCAAGATCATCTACACTCAAATAACAGGTGGAATAAAAGATCGCTGATATCAGATCAGTACTAAGTATCAAAATAATTTGGCAAATGAGGTTTTAATCTAATAAATTAAAACTTATAAATATACCTCGTTAAAAACAACAAAAAAAGGCAATTCGCTTAAAAGGCCAGCGATCTGCCATCAAAGGCTATAGATTAATAGCCAATCAGCGAAATCCGGTAAAAAATAACATCTGCTCTCATCTCATTCTGGAACAAATGCTTTCATTCCCAAGCCTCAAATTAAATATGAATGCGTGAGGCATCAGAAGCCACACGTACGATTGCGTGTATTACCAGGCAAACATTATCGCTAACAACAATAAGATACGAAATAAATAAAAGGTCTGATAATACAAACATTATATATATATATATATATATATATATATATATATATATATATATATATATATATATATATATATATATATATATATATATATATGCATGCATCCATAATCACGGAAATTTGGAACGTTTTGAGTATATAAATAAGGGCAAGAACCACGAAGGAAAGTGGAACAATGGAGTACCGCTCTCAAGGCCTTTCGACTCTCGTCCTTTACTCAGCAGACTGATATATATGAAAGTAAATGACATATAAGGATTTTAAAGGAAAATGTCTACCTGGAATCCAACATATGTATATGAATGCGTGTAGTGTATGTCATCTATATATTGCCTTCTATATATATTTCCCTCTGTACTATGCTGCATAATTATTATTTAATAGTAATTCGGATATTTCTGTGAAAATTGTCAATATTAACTTGCCTATAATATCAAGTTATTTACGCTCAGAAGTGTAAAACTTACAAACAAATATTTCGTGGCTGATGGATTGATATCACGGCTGTAATTGAAATGCAGATGTTTGAATTCTCTCTCTCTCTCTCTCTCTCTCTCTCTCTCTCTCTCTCTCTCTCTCTCTCATATAATATCTTGAGAAATAAACTAATTAAGAACAGCCCGTCAAATTCAAACAATATCGTATACAACATTCCTTGTAAAGAATGTAATAAAATTTATATAAGGCAAACATCGAAAGATCTAAAGGCAAGATGATCTAAGCGCAAATATGCCACATCAAGAGGCTTAACGAATAATGGCGTTGCAGATCATTGGCTTAGGACAGGCAACACTATTAACCGAGATAATTCCTCGATGATCTGCAGGGTCAAAGATCACCGCAAAAGGAATCTGTTGGAGTCCATTTTTATTGAAGCCACATCAACAAGGAATTTATATCTCCATCCAGGATTGTCCCTTCATCCTCTTTTCTTGTCTCTTTTGCTTAAAGGACACGCTGCCCAGATAAACATACTGTAACCCCGCCCCCTTTTCTGTTTTAGTATATACAGGTCTGTCAACTTCTATTATACTCAGTGTGAACTTGAAAATGTAGAATAAACTACGTAAATACGTGTTCCAAGTCACCAGCCTTTCACTCACCTTCTACCTTGGATTTAAGGATGTTCCCAAGCACGTGTTCCTTCGTGCTACGTTGGACATATAAATATACATACATATTCACGACAAACGTATATATATATATATATATATATATATATATATATATATATATAGATATATATATATATAGTATATATATACACACACACACACACACACACACATATATATATATATATATATATATATATATATATATATTATATATTATATATATATATATATATTATATACATATATATATAAGATAGATAGATATATTCTTTTACAGCTTTAGAAACTGCTTCAAATTTGACAATCTCTCTCTCTCTGGAAAAATCGCCAGAGAACACGATGCCGGGCAATTAGCTCTGAAATATCCAGGACCCCGAGCAACAACACATAACACGAAATGGCGCCTTTAGCCCAAAAGCTCTCAGAAGCCAAAGAGGAGCGAACTCCTGCAAAGCGAGTCTAAGCAGCTGAACACAGAGAGAGAGAGAGAGAGAGAGAGAGAGAGAGAGAGAGAGAGCGAAGTGCAAATGTAAATGAGGTTTATGTATGCATTACGCTGCGCATTAATTAACTTTACACTCCGAAAATACGGCGCGGTATGGCTTGCCTAGCGAATCCAATTACAAAAGGCTCGGGTCATGAATAAACATTAAACAAAACATAAGAAGAGCGTTGAATAGCAAATATGAGTTGGAACATAGAATACAGACCGAAGTCCAAGCGCTGGGACCTGAAAGGATAACCGAGAGCAAAGAAAGTTTGTTAAAATGTGTAACTTGAGGAAAACCTCTTTCTCTATTTCCTGTCACCTTCTGTTATACGTCTTTCAAATGAACGCCCTAATATTCTTTGGAAGCTTGAAAATTTCAAGTCAGTGGGCCCTGTGGTGGGCTTGTTCCATGTGAATAGGGCTCGTCTTGTGAATAATAATAATAATAATAATAATAATAATAATAATAATAATAATAATAATAATAATAATTAGAAATAAAAGCTAAAAAATTATCTGAGGGGAACATTTTGGCGTCCATACTTAGGGCTCCCTTCCTGGAAGCCACAACACTAACAAATAATAATAATAATAATAATAATAATAATAATAATAATAATAATAATAACATAATTTAGGCCTAAGGCCAAGCGCTGGGACCGATGACGTCACTCTGCGCTGAAAGAAAACTATAACAGTAAAGAGATTTGAAACGTGAAGCAGGAAGAATATATCGCAGATGCGATATGAATCAGCTGTTAGAAAGGGTGGAAAGTCAAATAGAAGACAGAAAATATGAACGGAGGTACAGTAAAAAAGAAAGAAAACCAAAAAAAAAAAAGATAAAGAGAGAGAGAGGAGAGAGAGTACTCTGGGGTGTCTGAAGAGGAAACGGGACCTTCGACCGTAATCTCCCACTCTTTGTCGACTCTGTATTCCTATTCTTCACCCCGACCCCCCCAACCCCAAAAACCCCTCGGGCTCTCTCGGTCATGATAGCATTGCCCAAAGAGCCGGGGAAGGGAGGGAGGGGAGGGGGAGGGACGGGGGAGGGGGGAGGGTTTGACCCGACCAAGGACCCGACACTCTTCATGAGGAACATTGAACAGAGCGAGTAACGACACTGAACGACTTTGTTTCGATAATGTCTTCTGGCATTGCCAGCATAAAAAGGTTATCAAAAGATAATTTCTGATAATTTCGGGAACAGTATAGCAGTAGGAGAGAGAGAGAGAGAGAGAGAGAGAGAGAGAGAGAGAGAGAGAGAGAGAGAGAGAGAGAGAGAGAGAGCGCACTGGAACTCCTCCATGAAGACCAAATACAACAACTTCCAGGAGTTAATTCCAGCACCAATTAAACCAAAGTCTCACCAAGAGCTTTCTGCACCTTATGGTCACGCTTTGAGAGAGAGAGAGAGAGAGAGAGAGAGAGAGAGAGAGAGAGAGAGAGAATCTTAACCATTAAAAACCTAAGAGTGAATGACACATTAGACCAGCATCAACATTCAACATTCTACGTCTTTTTACGTCTTGAAAAAATCTTAAAATTAATTTCTTACTATAAAGAGGAGATAGATTTTTTATATATATAACATTTTCCGACATCTACAGCGAGGCTGAAAAATGACACACATTAATTTTCAATAGTTGTTGCATATTAAAGCAAAATTATACTTCGGCAACAATAATTTCCTGAACAGTTCAAAAATACACGTCAGCAAGTCATTTCAACCGATTAAGTGGGAAGAGAGAGAGAGAGAGAGAGAGAGAGAGAGAGAGAGAGAGAGAGAGAGAGAGATTGTGTGTATTTTTGAAGATATATTTACAAAGAAAAACAACGGAAGTGGCAACGCGTGATAATAAAACATAATTCCTTGTAAAGTTTTCGCCCAGTTTTTCTCTTATGTGGCTAGACTACGAGAGAGAAGAGAGAGAGAGAGAGAGAGAGAGAGAGAGAGAGAGAGAGAGAGAGAGAGTTTTTTTTTATTTGGAAGCTATTTTTCGAACATTAAAAGCCAAGGCATGTTTTCTCAAACGTGAACTACTTTTGCCTAAATTAAAGTATCTGAAAACAATTATTCTGACAGAAAGAAATTTTTTTTTTTTTCAACACTAACCATACATACATCCTCTACAGAGCAGTAAACAAAAACATAAACAATAGATAGGAAGTCATATAATAAACATAATTTCCTGCATGCAAATTCATCGAGCGATCTACCCGGAACGACAAAAAATTCCAAGAATCGCTTTCTAAAGCAAGAATTCTTCTTGCAGATCTTGCAAACAAACAAATACACACACAAGCGCACAAACACACACATATATACACGACCGGTCGAAACTCTCAGTTTCTACACTCAAGAGGGCAATGTCAACATACCCACTCCCTCCCACTCTGGGTGAGTGAAGGGGAGTCCCATCGCCCGACTCCCCCCCCCCTCCCTCCTTCCATTGTGTTTCGGGGAGGAGAGGGGAAGGGATTATGGGTTGCACTTGTCATGGAAGTCATGTGTGTTGACAAACAATCGTACGCACATTTTTATTGCTTCGCATTCAGGGTTGTCATTATTGGCAGGTTAGCGTGTTGTCCCATGAAAAGAACCACTCCGGATAAGAAATTATCTCGGGGAGCGAAGAAGAAGGAAGAAGAAGAAGAAGAACAGGAGGAGGAAGGGACTGGCAAAATATAGAAAAAAAGTAAAAAGACGAATACGCAATAGCTGTTTATAACCCAAAGCATTTACTTGACACACGATTTATATAATGTCATATTGACATCGGTGAAGACTGACTGATTTGGCACCCACTAGCCAATACATATCTCAGGAGCTCGCCCAGACCAGTCAAATGTCCTAAATTGTACTATGAGAGAAATACACAAGTCAAAATACTTCGAAACATGGAGAGACTTGCCGAGGGATACTTTCCGTTCTCGTATTGCCAGAATCACTTAACAGACCGATCGAGTTGGCGCCAAAACCTAAACATGGTTGCATGGCAGTGGAGAGCATCTCTTGAGCTATTTCTGGTGGAGATTATTTCTGGTTGGAGATTATTTCTGAGGGAAATTACTTCTGGTGGAGATAGTTTCTGGTGGAGATTATATCTGGATTTCTGGTGGAAACTATTTCTGGTGGAGATTATATCTGGATTTTTGGTGGAAATTATTTCTGGTGGAATTATTTCTGAGGAAAATTATTTCTGGTGGAAATGATTTCTGGAGGAGATTATTTCTGGTGGAATTATTTCTGAGGAAAATTATTTCTGGTGGAAATGATTTCTGGAGGAGATTATTTCTGGTGGAATTATTTCTGAGGAAAATTATTTCTGGTGGAAATGATTTCTGGTGATTATTATTTCTGGTGATTATTATTTCTGGTGGAGATTGAGTCTTTAGCCTTTAAACAAGAGCATGCATCCAGATGAGTACCTAAATCTTATTGAGATTTTATGTAATATCATATATATAATATCAGAGAGAGAGAGAGAGAGAGAGAGAGAGAGAGAGAGAGAGAGAGAGAGAGAGAGAGAGAGAGAATAAATTTCTCGAATTCCCCAAATAATAATAATAATAATAATAATAATGGGGCTGATATATCTCACAGTACTTTATTCTTTGCAAACAACATAGCGTTTTGTTAAGCAGTCAACAGTTTATAAACCAGGGATCCCCTAAACAACCTCCAACGACACGTGTCCCAACGGAGATTAACCCGCCCCCCCCCCACCAACCCCGGGGAGAGGGGGAGATGCAACCAACATCCTACAGGTACAAGATAAACCCCTGGGTACGGATCTTGGGTCCGGCTAGGATCGTGAAGACACTTCGCGCCTGCTTTGAGGGCGTGGCCTAAGGACCCCCAGCTGCACTGTGCTAATAATTTCGTTTCAAAGACTTGATAATAGTTGTTTCAAAACAAGTTGTAAGTCACTTTCCAAGCGACAGGGCTTTGCGTGCTGATGTGATTCTAACGCAGACACGTGTCTCTGACTCTAGATTCAAGATATACAAAATGTGCAAGTACACGAAAAAGTTTATGGCTTTTCTTAACATGATTATATTACCGCGAAAGATACAAGGGGGAGTATTAAATATAACTGAAGGCTTTTCAACCTGCTTGGCACTGTGGAATACGAATGCCTTGCAAAAAGAAAAAAAAGAAAAATAAAAAATAAATAATCAAAAGTTCATTAAGCTCCCGTATCTTCATTCTTAACCTGTTCTTTGCAACAAGAGCTTGTGGTGTGGAATGGTTTGGAATAACGATAGGTATTGCAAAGCTACTGCAAGGTTATGCAGCAAGTTGCAAGAAAATGGTACAGAATTAAAAAAAAAAATATGTTTGAGACGAAGTGACAGCAAACTATGTCATAAAATTCTCTCTCTCTCTCTCTCTCTCTCTCTCTCTCTCTCTCTCTCTCTCTCTCATTAAAAGCAACGCTCTAAGTTTTTTTCTGAATGCAAAACAGTGACATAATAATTAAGGTGGAAAACATCTACGTGATGATGTAACACGAAAACAGTATGCCATCAAATCTCTCTCTCTCTCTCTCCTCTCTCAAACTTCTCCCTCCTCTCTCCTCGCCCTCTCTCTCTCTCTCTCTCTCTCTCTCATTAAAAGAAATGCTCACATCATTTTTCCAGCGTTGAAACCTGAAAGAGTTAGTCTCGTTTCTCCGGAGAATCGCTGTGCAAATAGCGCCCAATTTCATACTCCATTTGAACCCAAAGGGTTGCTCCAATTAAAGCCGAAGTAACTGGA
>NC_087210.1:87683270-87697936 GCF_015104395.2 Macrobrachium nipponense | reverse complement strand
CAGCTGCAGGCTGGCATTTGTCAACTCATTGACATTGTTTTAAAGTTCCCTCGAAGCCAGAAAATTGTTAATTTGATGATTAGGAAAACTTTTCCAGCTCAGCTGGCTTAGCATTTTAATTGCTGTGTTAATGATATATATCTGATAGCCCCGCGAGGGTCTCACGAAAGCTACGGGTGGTAATCAAAGTTTGATGAACTGGGGGAGAGTGTAGTTATTAGGTGGCACGGGCGGAATGATATTGCCACAGACACACTGATGTATATGGGAATATGACACACACATATATATATATATATATATATATATATATATATACTATATATATATATATATATATATATATATATATTTGTGTGTGTTTATATATATACATATATATATATATATATATATATATATATATATATATATATATATATATATATAAACTATATGTTTGTGTGCGTGCACGCGCGCATGTATATGGATTGAACATTCATGACTTCCGGGGACAGATTTATATACGAAATAACCGTGTCCTTTCAGTGCCACATATTACTACAGTCCGTCTGGCCAAAGTAGTAGACGAATATTAGCAGTAGACGACTTGGTATCATCAACCCCCCCCCCCCCCCCTTTACCCCCTTCCCCCCATGTCCCTCGGTACAACTGGCGCTTCTGCTTCCCCCCCCACCCCCACCCCCACCACCCCACCCCACCCATCCCACTCCCCCACCTACCTCATTCCACTTCCTTTTCACTTCGGGGGTCTGGTTGGGTGATATCGATACTTTACAGCCGCGGTGCATTATTCAGGCCCCTATTTTATGATCCCTGCGGCCAGTCAGCGGCGCTATGGAAGAAGAAGAAGAAGAAGAAGGAAAGGAAAGGCGTTCGGTCTGTCTAGTCTGGCTGGTGGGTCCTTCGGAGTCTTCGCCATCAAAGGCTGGTTTTTGGGAGCTGGAGGCCTTTTTGCTTGCTTTTCCTCAAGCGAGTTGGGTTTTCAATCTCGTCTAGTTTCTGCTCTATGTCTGGTTTAATTGAAACTGCGTTGCTTGGTAGTAAGTATTACGATGGGTATTTTATTGGGATAAATATTTATGTAAGGGAAAATGTACTTGGCCTGTTCTTTTGTTTGTCAGGTTAACTGGCGTTACGAAGACGGACCCCTTAAGTGGTGATGGGTTGAGGTTGGGGGCTAGCAGAAAGCGCCGTCTTTGCACTTGGTGGTGCACTGTAGGGATCACTAAATGCTCGAAGCGTCTCTTCGTCCTTCAGCTGCACACACATTATAGCCTTCAACTCTTACCACCATTCACGCTTTTGCAATGATAAACAACCCCTAATGTTAGGGGCAGTAACAAAGTAAAATGAAAATAAGCAAGATTACCAAATGTGCGTTAGTCCTGTAGGGACTTCGGTGAGAGTCGATGGGCCGAAGAGGGGGCGATTTTGGGGGCGGGGGGGGGGGGGGGGTGGGGGGGGGGGGGGGGTTGTTGGAGGTCTGGGTGTGGGGGAGGGGGCGGGTGGCAGGTTGACATCATGGAATTTTATGTCATGGGGTGTTGAGAAGATATTGGGTCGTCTGTGTCGACCGGCGGGGGAAATCTGTATCGCGTCGCAGCTCTCTCTCTCTCTCTCTCTCTCTCTCTCTCTCTCTCTCTCTCTCTCCTCTCAAACAGGAATTTATTGGATCAACTTCCTTTTAATTTGTCAATTTCAGATTTACGTGGATGTTCAAATAACTTTTTGGAATCGCCGCGAAACGAATTGGAAAACTGATGTTTTATGTGTTTAAAAGTCAAGTTTATCGGTTTGAATGCCTCAGTGGCGTGATCGGTATGGTCTTGACTTGCCACCTCAGTGGCCGCGAGTTCGATTCTCGGGCATTCCAGTGAGGCGTGAGAGATGCATATTTCTCGGCGTGGTTCGGAAGTCACGTAAAGCCGTTGGTCCCATGCAACGTAAAAACACCATACAAACAATCAAACAACAAACCCTATGAGAAAGTTCAACGTAGGTTTGAATTTCATTGTTACTACGTTTATGATGTTTCCTCAGTGCTCAATCAAGTGGCTTTCGTCGGAAAATACTGATCGTAATACTCCTTCCCCATGAATTTTAAGTTGCAAGAACGTCAGTGTCTGTGTCGGTCGATACTGGAATTTTATCGGATTTTTTTTATTTTTAGGAATTATCTTGAAATAAATTTAACGAATTTAGATGACTTATAATTACCAAAAGAAAGCAGTGTCCAATATTCATTAAAGAATCAGGAGACTAAGCTTCGTTTGTTAGAATCATCGCTCGATAATTTTTGTGTATCCTCTGAGATAAAAAAAGAAGAAAAACAAGAAAATAAGTCCTTAAGATCAGTTTTGGTATAATGTATCACGTTTCATTGACCATGTTCCATTCGCCGAAACAGCGTTGCCTGGCGATGGCGTGGAAAAACTCCCTTGCTAGCAGCGCTCAACATTTTTTATTTTTTTTTATTTTTATGATGAAAGGCCTAAATGAGGCGTAGCACAAGATTCGGGAGACGAAGAAGCAGCAGGGCCTTCTAATGAACGTTTTTGTGGCCTGAAATAGAAAGACAAAGATCCCGTAAAGGAGGTAGTGCCACAGTTACGCATTGCGCCTCAGTGGCGTGGTTGGTATGGTGTTGGCGTTCCACCTGGGTGGCCGCGAGTTCGATTCTCGGGCATTCCTTTGGGGGTGTGAGAGATGTGTATTTCTGGTGATAGAAGTTCAATCTCGACATGGTTCGGAAGTCACGTAAAGCCGTTGGTCCCTTGACTGAATAACCACTGGTTCCATGCAACGTAAAAACACCACATAAACAATGAAACTTCCGGCTCTTTTGCAGCGTCCTTTCGGCCCCTAAATACAACCCCTTTCATTCGTTTTGGTGTACCTCCGTTCATATTTTCCTTCTTAGAACTTATTTTCCTCCTTTTACATCTTTCAAACCTTTTTTTACTGTCAATTTCCGTTTCAGCACTGAATGATCTCTTAGGTCCTATAGTAGATTCATATCAACCGTGCATTTGATGTCTAGGCCAGTCCCTTACGACGCTCCTGATTGGTTGTTGATAAGCCAATCACAGGGCTGGAAATTCTCAAGTCTCTCATGGGCAGGATGTATGTTACACATCTCCTAAGGGATACGTCTTTCAAAATTATCCCTCAGGAGAGGTGGAACATAGATCCTGCCTATGTGAACTCTCGAGAGACTGAGAGTTTCCAGCCCTGTGATTGACTTATCAACAGCCAATCAGGAGTGTCGTAAGGGACTGGCCTAGACATCAAATGCACGGTTGATGTGATTCTACTATAGCCCTTGGCTTGTGGCCTAAATTCTGTTGTAGAAAGAAAAAAGCAGACTAATTTTAAAGGAATTATGGAGTCTTACATTAAAAGCCGAACATTTAACTCTGTCACATGTTAATGTTAAAAACATAATAGGAAAATCTCTTCCCGAGATGTGAGGAGTTACGCTCTCTACTTGATTTGGGTGCCTTTCAAGTCCTTTCGTTGGGTGTTATCGTCCGGCTATTATTGCATTTGTGCATGTTTGTGTGTATGTATGTATGTATGTATGTATATACACACCCGCAAGCGCGCCTGTTTGTTTGTCCTCGATCAGTTGTTATTCAGCCTTAATTGTTATTGGACGTGATCTAATACGCCGATCAACAGCGCGTTTGATCTCTCTTTCTCTCCCCCCGTGGCGTTGCAACGCGCATATTAGCGTCCGTTCGTGCTTAGCAGTGGGCTGGGAGACATTTTCATAAAAGCTGCTCCTATTGCTTTGAAGTCCTGGGATGTTTGGGGGTGGGGGGCGACTTGGAGGCGGGGTGGGTATAGGACAGGGGATGGCGGCCGGCCTCCCGTTTGTGATAAACAATAAACTTCGATAATCGCCACTCCGAGGTTTATCTGAACGTGTGCGTCCCGCACGGCAGTAAAACATGTAAATAATATCGGTAACTTGTCTCACACACAACACGTACATGCCAGCAACTTGATTGGTAGCCCGAGCCAGTGTGCTTCATTTCTGTTATCCAGTATTTGCCAAAGATTTTTTCTTTACATACGGTATTTGACTTGTTTTCAACCTCTATGGGATATGTACGTGATAAGTTTCTCCCCCCCCCTTGGTTTATTTGAAAGTGTAGTGCGTCCTACAAGGCAGTAAATCATTTCGTTAAACATACCAACTTGTTGATGATTTATGTTGTACAAATAGACAGTGTTTATTTGTTGATAATTTATGTTGTAAGAGTAGACAATCGTTTATTGTCGATCATTTATGTTGTAAAAATAGACAATGTTTAAATGCAGAAGTAGCTATACAGTTAATCATTGGCAGCAACTTCGCATAATAATGTTTTCAAAATAGAGAAAAGATTTAAATGCAGGAATATATTTATGATTAGTTGATAAATGGCAGTATTTCATTTGCTATCTTCTCCTGCATTTAAACATTATTTTCACAACACACTTTTAAGAGAAACTGCCGTCACATATTAACTATAAACTCCTGCATTTACTCTTTACGTATTTTCGCAAGCAAACGAAGCCACCTCTGGCCCACCCGCCGAAATGTGCATCATCGTCGTCGTCGTCGTCGTCGTCGTCGTCGTCGTCCTCCTCCTCCCTCCTCCTCCTCCTCCTCCTCCAGAATGGCAATATAGGAGGGAATAGCAAAGCGGGACACATGACTAATGGCCAGTCGTACAGGGGTGCCATTTGTCATCTCCCCGTGGCACCGAAGTCCCTCTTAGTTCTCGCAAACAAAATGGGAACTCAAAAAAAAAGGGAAGAAAAAGGAGAAGAGGAGGAAAATATTGCGCCGGAAATAAAGGGGAGAGAGAGAGAGAGAGACGTCGGATGCGAAATTGTATGTGTGTGTGTGTGTGTGTGTGTGTGTGTGTGTGTGTTTGGTGGGTTCCGTTAGTTACAGTTTGTGTCGACTGAAGGAACTTGTGAACGTGCATTGAATGGAGCACCTGGATTTTGGGGGTTGGTTTGTTGACTGCCTTCACGTCGGTTGTGATTTGTTCTCTTCGCTTCTTCTCCCCTCCTCCTTCTATTCTGCTCCGTCTCACTCTCTCCTCCTATCCTCCTCTCTCTCTAGAACCGTTGTCCTGCTGGACTTTGTAAATCCCTCCTCAATTCTCATTCGGACACCTGGGGGGGGGGGGGCATGAACAGTAATATCTGCTCCTAGAGATAATTGAGCATTATAACAAGTCTTTGAGACATCGTAATCCTTGTAACTCTCTCTCTCTCTCTCTCTCTCTCTCTCTCTCTCTCTCTCTCTCTCTCTCTCTCTCTCTCTGTGAGAGTACTGCTTGACGTTGTTCAATGGGATGGCTTGGTGCCCTTTAAAGCAAAACCTTATCGCGCGTCTCGTTTTGCGTTTAATCTGCGGAGATAATCGTGCAAGCAAATTGGGTCGCGTAGCCTAAATTGACTACGGTCGCCATCGGCGTCCTTGGCCTTTGAAGGGGTTAAGGCATTTACAGTTGAGAGGGATATCTAGTAAAATAGAGCGAGGAAAATATTTGCTGTGGGTGGTAGAAATTTTACGCAGGACAATGTTTACTGTTAAGAGTTATAGTGCGATGAAATATTTTAAGGAGGGAAATGGTGATGGATGTTTGTTTATATGGAGGAAAATAATGATGGATCAAGTGTTTACACAGAGGGAAATAATGGTGGATCAGTGTTTAGACAGAGGGAAACAATGGTGGATCAATGTTTACACTGATGAAAATAGTGATGGATCAAGTGTTTATTTGGAGGGAAATAGTGATGGATCAATGTTTACACTGATGATAATAGTGATGGATCAAGTGTTTACACGGAGGAAAATAATGATGGAACCTATTTCCAACTGGGATGGAAATATTTACAATTGGAGAAAGATATTTTAGAGTACCAGTGAAAATAGTCTCAACCGAGAAGAAAACTGTTGCTCGAATATCAAAATCATTTTAAGTACACTTATCCACAAAGTGGAAAGTAACTGCACCGTGGGAAATATTCATATCAGGTGGAAAATATGGCGGACAAAAATAGCAGAGCATTTATAACCAGCGTCATATCAATTTATTTTTCCAAATTAACTGATTCACTTCAATTTAGCTTCCCCGTTTTTCGTCGTTGTTTTATATTTCGAAATGAAACCATCTCATCTGGGGGGACGATGGCGGCGGCGCCCCTTCCCCATCCCGAAGAGGGTGGGGCGGGGTGGATGGGGGATTTTGGGGGGGGGGCGGTTGACACACGGGAGGAGTGATTTATTATCGGGAGTATTTTTGGCATTAGTGCGAGAGCCACATTTGATAAAAGCGCGCTCAGGGCGGAGGATGGCTGGCACTTTTGAATGAAAAATGTGGGCCTCTGGTCATTACGGCGTGCGAAACTTTGTCCTCGTGATAAATACTGGGCTGTCATTTTTATATATCATTTGGGTCAGCCGTCCAGTTTGGAATTTAATTGTAGGGTCAGGCTTTTCGGATAGTCCGGGGCCGGGCTTCTACTTCGTCCTGTATCAGTTTTGCTGTCGCTTCTGTGTTCCGTTCGTTTTTTCAGC
The DNA here is from genome assembly GCF_015104395.2 of Macrobrachium nipponense. Taxonomy (NCBI): domain Eukaryota; kingdom Metazoa; phylum Arthropoda; class Malacostraca; order Decapoda; family Palaemonidae; genus Macrobrachium; species Macrobrachium nipponense. Next base: position 87,691,347 of record NC_087210.1, on the reverse strand, counting down.
ATTGAACGTGGTTGCGGCGAGATTTATTCATTTCTGTCATTTATTGTCAGTGGTGGCTGGTAATTAATGTTTTACTTCGTAGTTACGTCTTTACTTACGTCTTTACTTGAATAGATTGGGATTAGATAAATTAAGGAAACGTCTTTACATGTATAGACTATGACTAGATATAGTAAGAAAACGTCTTTACTTGAATAGATTATGATTAGATAAATTAAAGAAACGTCTTTATTTGAATAGATTATGACTAGCTAAATTAAGGAAACGTCTTTACGTTTATAGACTATGACTAGATAGATTAAGGAAACGTCTTTAATTGAATAAATTATGAAGAGATAAATTAAGGAATCATTTGTGTGAAATACGAGTATTTTGCTGAAAACCTAAAAGATTTTTATTTCAAATTCCTGGGACTTGGACATTTTCGTGTTGGTAAAATGAAGTTGTTCTGCGGTTAGATTTATATAGAGATGTAGTTATCTCAGAAAAAAGTTCTTTAATTGTCATGTACGATCTTTGTACTTTGCGCTTCAACTGAAGACGAAGGCGGAACGATTTTGAGAGTCTGTTGTCATTTTGGAATGAAAAATGAAAGTAGTTGGGTCGCAATATGTCCAGTTCACTTTGGTTTCGAAGAATCTTACAACTCAAGATCAAGGATCGAGGAGGATAGTGTGTGTCTATGTGTTTGTGGTGTGTTGTTTGTGTGTGTCTCAAGTCGGGAAGGGTATACCTACCCAGATGAGCTGGGTCACGGTAATAAGTGAAAGCTGCGGAAAGGAATGAGAGTAGTGTTAGTCAACATATTTTTTTTGTTTTTGAGAGAGAAACGCATTGAAAGGATCCATGGTATTGCTGAGAAGAGAGAGGTCTTGAAGCCCATGATGAGAAGGACTTAGAAGCTTTCTGATAAATGAAGGACCTACGAGTTTTCTGTCTTTATCAAATGTCAACATCATCGAATTCGCAGAGAAGAAAGAAGTGGGGCAACAAACATTGGACGAGGAAAAAAAATGAAAGAACAAATAACATTAAGCAGAACAAGAAGAAGAAGAAGAAGAAGGAAAGGGAATGGGATTCAGAGAATAAAAGAATGATTAAATTACACTAATAAGCTCAAGAGCCTCATAAAGACATTGGGCAGATGGCGGGGTTCGGGTATTGGTTGTGGAGGGGGGGGGGGGGGGGGGATGTTGCGACTGGCCCGCCCGTCCGAGAGAGGGTGGAAAAGGGAAAAGGTCCTGGGCAACTTGCTGGGGGGGGGGTGGGGGGGGGGGGGGGGTTAAAGGCTGGACAACTATTGGGTGGGTTAAATGAAAGGTGGCCTGGGGAGTGGGGTTGGGGGCGTGGGAGATTTGTGAGAGGGGCCAGTGGCTATCAGCTGAATTTAATGACAGGTCGCTCCGTCTGGACAAGAATAATCGATTTCATAGACTGGTGGATGTTGTCTTTGTAGATGTAGAGTTGAGGATTATGTTTTGGTGAGTTTGAGTAGACGTTACGTGTGCTTCGTCTCTCCATTATTTAGTGGTTCGAAATCCTTAAATGAAATCCTTAATTATTAAGTGATTGTAAGTGCAAACCTTAATTATTTATTAATTTAAGTGACAACCTTAATTATTTACTGATTAAGTGAAATCCTTCATTATTTAGTGATTTAAGTGACAACCTTAATTATTTACTGATTAAGTGAAATCCTTCATTATTTAGTGATTTAAGTGACAACCTTAAATCCCGGATTATTTAGTGATTCAAGTGAAAACCTTAATAATGTAGTGATTTATATAAATGAAACCTTAATTACTTAGTAATTTAAGTGACTACCTTAATTATTTAGGGATTAAACTTTTGGAAGTGAAACTTTTAATAAATAAGGCCCCCGATGTAAGTGAAAACCTTATATTTTAAATAAAAGTGAGCTCTAAGCGCAAAGGAAATTATTGGCAGTTAATGAGTCACTACTGATTTGAAAAGGGTTTGCAAGTCTTTATAAGGGTTGCAGATTTTATTTGAGTACATTTGCAGTATATTTATGTAAGGGAATATATAGACAAGAGGGGTCACAAGTAATATTTATGGGAGGGAAGCATCAGAATTTGCATTGTCTTTTCTTGTAGCCAAATCTAAATAACACACACACACACACACACAGAGGAAAGCGACGCCAGAGAAAATATCCGACCAAAGCGAAGCTGTCACTGGGAGGGACTGCCAGTTTCCGGCCGTGAATTTAATGCCGGAGGGTGATCATCGGGAAAAGGGGGAGCGAAGTAATAAAGAGAAAAGAAACGAAGGAGGAGGGGGACGGGGTAGGGGTTTGGGCAGAAGGGGGATGCTCCCTCTTCCCTCTTCCGTCGTCATAGGACGGAGGAATCCCTTTGTGATGCTTCCATTTTTGGGGACTTGTTTTGATGGAATGCGCCGGAGTGAGTTATGTCCATTTTCAAGGATAATTATGAGTTAGGGATGGACATAATTTTTGATCAAAATACTTTCCTGCAAGAAACTACTACTACTTCTTCCTCTCTCTCTCTCTCTCTCTCTCTCTCTCTCTCTCTCTCTCTCTCTCTCTCTCTCTCGTTTTGGGGGATTTGTTTTGATGGAATGTGCCGAAGTGAATTATGTCAGGTTTCAAGAATATATTATTTTCCCTGCAAGGAAATAGATAGCGAACAGCACAAGGATATATATTATAACAAGGGATGAATGTTATATTCCTTCTATATAGAGTAGAAGTATTTTAAAGCCAGTTCGACGACAGTACTTCCTTTCAAGTAGCATGTATATATATTTCCCAACGGACGAAGTGTACAGCGGACGGGGCGGACATTTACAACCAACTATGGACACGATTTTGCTTTACAGAACCGAAATATTTCAAGGTCAATTCGACGGCAATACTTCCCCAAGGAACATTAATCTTTTTATATATATATTTACTTTTTGTTTATTTATCTTTGGTTCCCAACGAAGGAAACGCGTAGCGGACAGGAAGTACCGTCTCTCTCTCTCTCTCTCTCTCTCTCTCTCTCTCTCTCTCTCTCGCAAGAAGCAATGCACGACGACTCGCGAGTTAATTATAAAGCGTCGTCGCTGCAGCAAATACTTGCAGTAAAATTGGCTGCGAGAATTCTTAGGTCTGCGAGAGAGTGAGTGGAATGTGAAGTGCCATTTATTACGAGAGTCACTCTCGCCAGTCGCGAGACGCGACGCGAACAACAACAACAGCAGCAGCAGCAGCAGCAGTAGTGGCAGCGTCAATGGCACGAGGGGAGGAGGAGGAGGAGGAGGAGGAGGAGACGAGGGGAAAACAACGACGGCAACGACTGCGACTTGGAATGGGGAGGGGAAATTAGGGGTTGTGTCATCTGAATATTTTGAGGGGAAGTATGGTTAGGGAGAGAGAGAGAGAGAGAGAGAGAGAGAGAGAGAGAGAGAGAGAGAGCTCAGTGGAAGTAATGAACCAAGAATGGAATTGGGGATTAGTGACGAAGAGGGGGGTGGGGGAACAGGGAGGGAGAGAGAGAAGGGGGAGGGAAGGGGGGAATGAATGTTTTGAGATTTATTGGGATGGTTTAGATTGAGATCTAAATACTGACGTCACTTGTTGTGGAAATGGGTTGGGGGCGGGGTGGGTGTTAGGGGGAGTGGGCATCCCTCCTGTATCTGGCTTTGTGTTGCTATGGGCATTGGTCTTTTATCGGATGATATATATATATATATATATATATATATATATATATATATATATATATAATATATGTATATATATATTGGGTATTTTCAAGTAGTGCAGGGTTTGTGTGATACCGAATTTAATGGAGTAGTAAGTTGTTAATTAATGATCTAATTGATTAGGTAATTAATCAAATATACTTTTATTATTCGACATGTTTTGTAGAGACTGGAACCTCTTAATTTCTTGGCAGCGCATAATTCTATATGTTCCTTTGTAATATGACAGTATCACTTATATATGCCTTTATACGCCCACATAAGTGTGTAAATTATATATATATACTGTAACTAATGGTTACACACATGCAAATTTCATGGCAAATGTCGTATGTAACATATGGTGCGCTTTACACGTAACCCTTGAAAAATAATGTATTTGTACGCATGTTTTTATACGGCCACATTTGCGTATACATAGATACATATACTGTGTGACTATATGGGTCCACACATATGTAAATTGTATGGCGAATGTCATATGTAACAAATGATGTGCTTTACACGGAATCCTTGGAAAATGACCCATGTTATATGTTACAGTAATACGCATGCTTTTATACGCCCGTATATTTACATATATATGGGTATACACATATGTAAATTTTATGGCGAATGTCATATGTATCACATGGTGCTCTTTGCACGAAATCCTTGTACAGTGGTTGAGATGGTGGTTGGCGTTTATGGCTCCTGTGGTTGGTAGGGAACGTCTAGATTGGGGAAGGGGATACGGGGGAGAGGGGTGAAGACTGCGTCACAAACGTTGGTTTTACGAGCCCTATTTTTCAGTTTTTGCGCCAGTTTTATTTTGCTCTCTACGTGATTGGCATGTGCGGTACTGCGTCGGCGATGGACTCTCTCCAGTTTGTGTTAATGAGTTGCCAAAGGTTGTTTATTGCTTTAATGTTATTAGTCTTGCTGGGTCCTGGTATTGGTTTATGAATGCCTCCTGACAATGGTTATATTTTGATTTTTTTTTTTTTTTTTTTTTTTTTTTTTTTGCTGTTATTTTTTAATGTCCTCACTAATATGTTTATTTCTTTTTTTTATGTGAACTGTAAATGTAGTGTTTACTTATACTGTACCCAGTTCTTTTATCACGTTGAAATATCCCCACTCTATATTCCATTTCTTTTTCCTCTTTTGAACAGTAATCACAATAATTTTTGCAATAACTAATGTCTGTATTATTCATAATATTATGTATATATATATATTATATATCATATATATATATATATATATATATATATATATATATATATAGTATTATATATATAAATCATATTGTGACGAATCGCCTTATCGCATTTAATCTTTGTATGAACCGTAATTACAATAATGATAACAATAACTAGTATCTTTTATTTATCAATAAAGTCCCCAAATATTGTTATATTGTTAGGAATCGCTTTATCGGGGTTAGTTAATCTTTATATAACTAATATCTTTGTTTATCCATAATGTCCCCAAATGTTGTTATATTGTTAGGAATCTCTAACCGGGCCTAGATAATCTTTATATGAACCGTAATTACGTTATTATAACAATAACTAATATCTTTGTTTATCCATAATCTCACCAAATATTGTTATATTGTTAGGAATCGCGTGATCGGGCTTAGATAACTATATATATACCGTAATTACGGTGATTATAACAATATATAACTAATATCTTTGTTTATCCAAAATTTCCATATTGTGACGGATCGCTGAAACCGGGATAGTGATCTTTTATATATAAGCATCATCATCGACGCCCAAGAACTCTGTCATCTAATGATTTCCCATTTAGCCAGAGGCCTTCTGTCGTTGATGGTATAAGGCAGAAGGAGGGGGAGAATTTTAATGCGAGTGGAAGAGAGAGAGAGAGAGAGAGAGAGAGAGAGAGAGAGAGAGAGAGAGAGAGAGGCGAAGACATATATCAGATACATCCTGCTGGATAGAAGCCTTACAAGTGGAGAGGGAGAGGGGTGGAGAGGAAGATGAGGAGGGGGGAGGAGGAGGAGGAGATGGCTTTCGTCTGCCTTCCCTTCGCTGGTGTTCTGTAGGCACAATCTCTCTCTCTCTCTCTCTCTCTCTCTCTCTCTCTCTCTCTCTCTCTCAGTTTTATTGTGTTTTGTGATCTGGGTTTTATTATTTCCTCGTGAATTTTTTTCAGTATGTTTTTTTTTTCTATGAGCCCCCCCCCCCCCAACCCCACACACACACACACACACACATATATCCCTCCTCCCTCTCTCTCTCTCTCTCTCTCTCTCTCTCTCTCTCTCTCTCTCTCGTGATGAAGTCATCTTCCTCCTTCGACTCTTCTCTTCTAATTTCGTAATTTTCGCAGTTTGCATTTAAAGTGGCCTCCTGTAACTAATTACATGTATTGGTGCAAGATAAGCTTATAGTTTGATACTCTCTCTCTCTCTCTCTCTCGTCTCTCTCTCGTTCTCATCTCTCTCCTCTCGTCCTCTCTCTCAGATGTTTTTTAGCGAAGTCCATCCGCCATCATCTTTCTTGTCCACCCAAATTTAAATTAGTGGGATACCACATCCCACTTTGGTCTTGTGAACTCAGGCGCCTGCTCTGATAAGAGCCACTGAAATGATGGGTTCTCACGCAGTAAAGTCAGCCCCTCTCTCTCTCTCTCTCTCTCTCTCTCTCTCTCTCTCTCTCTCTCTCTCTCTCTCTCTCTCTGCATCTCGAAATATGCGGCCGGAATTGCTCTAAAATTGTATAATAAAGAGCGTCTCGAGTGGTGGTGACATATTAAGAGTGATCGTCCCGTCACCTCTTGCCGAATTTTTCACGGTCGGAGGACCAGAATCTCTCTCCCAGTCCCCCCCCCCCCCCCCCCCCCCCCCCAGCCCCACCGCTACACTGTTGACTTTAGTGAACGTAGCCTCCTTTTCGAAATATATGCTAGATATTCCGTTTGGTCCAGGGCGGGGTAGGTATTTTATTATTTTCTTTTGGAATCTTGAATTTCAAGTCGGTGGCCCGTGTGGGCTTGTTTCTTGTGAATAGTTTTTATTAATTATTAATAATAATAATCTCTAACGGAATGGTGAACCAATCACCAAGATCCACGAAAAATTTCACAAACGAAGAACACAAAAATGGTTCCATAAGATTTTATCTGAATAATAATAATAATAATAATAATAATAAAAATAATTTACAGCAGTCATCCTCTGTTTCACAGATCATATTGGAGGAGGTATAATACTTTTTTCAGTCGTTCATATTGTGTTTCTGTCAACGGAGCCGTTTTCTTAAGTGCATTTGTCCAGCTGTCTGTCACGCTTACCTTTACGTCACAACACCGTCATGGCTGCAGGGACGTCAGTCAAACTTGGTACATAGGCCAGGGTAGACCTTGACGCTGACAAACACTCTTAATGTGTTGTTTTTGTTTATTATGGAACGACTTTGTCAAATGATGAAGTTATGGGCGATCAAAAGAATTATGAGATTGTTCTCAAAATAATCCAAAATTTTAAAAATTTTCAAGGATTATTTGTGAGTATTTAGTTCCGTCCAATCATGGCGTCGGCCTTGGAAGGTTTCCGTCTTGTTGGCTTCCATTTTCACGATCCTTCGTTCCGTCTTTTATAAAATATATACTATACAAATAGCACAGACGACATTGCGTCAAACAGGATCTCAGTGTGTCCTCCTTTTCCTCGTATATATACTGTGTAATCAGTGTAAATGGATAACCACCGGTTTTGTTTTAAGATAACCTTCCCACTACAGAGTTGATTATTTTATTTATTTTTTTTATTTTTTTATTTTTGCCAGACGTAATCGCGTGTTACTTTAACATGTTTCCACGATTATCTCAAAGGAAAAGCACTTTAACTGTAACTCAGTTGATGGAGAGGGCTGAATGGGATTATATTATTATTATTATTATTATTATTGTTATTATTATTATTATTATTATTATTATTATTTAATATTATTATTATCATTATTATTATTATTATTGGAAAACTCATAATCACTTGAGTCAATAAAATGGGAAAGTACATCCACAGTAGTATACGTGTTTGGTTTTGTTATTTAAACTATTTAAAGTATTTTAAATAACACAACCAAACACGTATACTACTGTGGATTTGTTTCCGATTATTATTATTATTATTATTATTATTATTATTATTATTATTATTATTATTATTATTATTATTCAGAGGACAACTCCTATTCCACAGAATATGGCGTTCATCTGAAAGAAGTAACAGAAATACCGAAAGAAAAGACCACTTACTAGAATATGAAAAGAATAAATCAACAAATTAATCATAAATAAATGCTTAAAAATGGGCGTTTTTCATGTA
>NC_087210.1:87620770-87678270 GCF_015104395.2 Macrobrachium nipponense | reverse complement strand
AACGGGACTTGGAAGAAAAAACCCTATTAAATATCAAGCCAAAAAACAAAACCCCCAAACTATTATACGCATATGCGAAGAAGATGAATAAAGAAGAATAGAAATAGGCCCTCTGAGAATTGAAGGGAGATTAACGAATGAAAAAAAGGAAATTTTTGCAACATACTGGCAGAACGATATACGAGAAGAGATTCACCCCTAGAATAGATAATAGAGATAATGATATAGAAGTAAGGATGAAATAGTGAATATTTAGCTGACATAGATATTAATGAAGCTGATATTGTGCAGGCTATTAATGAAATTAAAAATGGAGCTGCTGCAGGGCCTGATGGAATTCCTGCTATTTTGTTAAAGAAAGTAGTTCATTCTATCGCAAAGCCACTTGCAATATTATTAAGACAAAGTGTAGATACAGGCAAGATTTATGATGAGCACAAATTAGCATATATTACCCCTACTTTTAAAAGTGGATCAAGACTAGAGGCAAGTAATTATAGGCCTGTGAGTCTAACATCACATATTATGAAAGTGTATGAAAGGGTAATGAAGAAAAATATTATGAAACATTTAATAAAAAATAATTTGTTTAATAAATAGGACAACACGGTTTCGTACCCGGAAAAAGTACACAAACCCAACTGTTAGTCCACCGTGAGAACATATTCAAAAATATGAAAAGCGGAAATGAAACAGATGTGGTTTATTTAGATACTTTGCAAAAGCTTTTGATAAAGTAGTACCATAATATATTAGCGAAGAAAATTAGAAAACACAATATCGTGGATAAAGTAGGAAGATGGTTAAAAGAATTTTTACACAACAGAAAACAGATAGTTATTGCAAACGACGAGAAATCGGATGAAGTCAAGGTAATAATCCGGTGTGCCGCAAGGTACGGTGTTAGCTGCAATACTGTTTGTTATTATGATTGAAGACATAGACAATAATGTGAAGGATTCGGTAGTGAGTAGTTTCGCAGATGACACAAGAATAAGTAGAGAAATTACTTTGATGAGATAGGAACGCTCTAACAAAGAGACCTTAACCAAAGTATATGATTGGGCAGAGGTAAATAGGATGGTATTTAACTCTGATAAACTTGAATCAATAAATTATGGAGACAGAGAAAGAAAGCTATATGCATATAAGGGACCTAATAATGAGACCATCACAAATAAGGAAGCAGTTAAAGACCTTGGTGTGATGATGAAATAGGAAAACATGTTATGCAATGATCAAATAGCAACTCTGTTTCAAAATGTAAAGCAAAAATGGGGAATGTTTGTTACGCACTTCAAAACAAGAAAAGCTGAACACATGATTATGCTTTATAAAACATATGTTCGTAGTCCACTTGAATATTGCAATATGATATGGTACCCACACTATCAAAAGGATATTGCACAAATAGAGAGTGTACAAAGGTCCTTTACAGCTAGAATAGAAGAAGTTAAGGACCTAGACTACTGGGAAAGACTACAATTCTTAAAATTATATAGTCTAGAAAGGAGAAGAGAACGCTACATGATAATTCAGGCATGGAAACAGATAGAAGGAATAGCAGAAAATATCATGGAACTAAAAATATCAGAAAGAGCAAGCAGAGGTAGATTAATAGTGCCCAAAACTATACCAGGAAAAATAAGGAAAGCACACAGGACATTAATCCACTACGCACCAGCATCGATAATGCAGCGTCTATTCAATGCGTTGCCAGCTCATCTGAGGAATATATCAGGAGTGAGCGTAGATGTGTTTAAGAATAAGCTCGACAAATATCTAAACTGCATCCCAGACCATCCAAGATTGGAAGATGCAAAATATACCGGAAGATGTACTAGCAACTCTCTGGTAGACATTAGAGGTGCCTCACACTGAGGGACCTGGGGCAACCCGAACAAGATGTAAGGTCTGTAAGGTAAGGTAAGGTCTCTAATCCCCGTAATGTCAGAATTGGCATATGCGCTCTAGTTTTGCTCATTCATATGGAACGAAACATGTCACTGTGACTCCATATGCGCGCGCGCATACGCACGGCCATTTATTCCATGTTGTACGATACGTTTCTTGTTGGCTTTGAATGTTTATTGAAATGAACAGCAGCTCACAAACTGTTATCATAAAAGAGTCTTAACCCCGTTAATTAAAACACGTAATTTTGAACCTTGCATTCAACCTGTGCTTATAATTAGAAGAAGGAACCGGTTCAACCTTTAACTTTTTCATCCATATGTGCACAGCCATCTATTACAATGTTGTAAGGAACGTTTTTCCCATCCGTTTTGACTGCTTATTAAAACGATCAACCATCTCGTTCTATTTTTATTCATAAAATTTCTTAACCCTTGCAATTAACCTCATATTTTTTTAACCTTACGTTTACACCTGCGCTTCCTTCCTGCAATTGAAAGAAGATGTAGGTCAGGTACCAGTTGGGGGGCAAAGATGCGACCCCCCGCCCCCCACCCCCCTCCCCCCTCCCCCCTCCCCCATACTCCTTTTTATCCCGTGACAGCGTTGTATAGTGAGGCTTCTTATGTGTGACGTGGAGATGAGGTCTTTTCTCTGCTGAGGAGTCTGTGTCGTGTGACGCTGTCGCTTCTGCTCTACATTAATCAGGACTCCGATGCTTTTATCCTGAAAGGGATAGACCGGGAAGTGTCCGGCTATTGATTCTGCTGAAGGTTTAGCTAGGGATAACAGTGAGAGACAGGCCCCACTCTCTCTCTCTCTCTCCTCTCTCTCTCTCTCTCTCTCTCTCTCTCTCTCTCAAGGTATAGCTAGGGCTGGTGGGAGAGACTCCCCTTCTCTCTCTCATGGTATAGCCGAGGCTGACAGGAGACAGTCTCTCTCTCTCTCTCTCTCTCTCTCTATCAAAGTATAGCTAGGGCTAGTGAGAGAGAGAGACTATCTTTCTCTCTCTCTCTCTCTTCTCTCTCTCTCTCTCTCTCTCTCCCATAACATTCATATATTTAGGACGTATTTTTCTCGACATTTTTCGAGAGCTATTTGAATACTTGTATGCGATTCGTTCCCCATTCAGAAGGTATCAAGGACTATCGAACTTCACACACACACACACACACACACACACACACACACACCCAAGAAGGCGCCGAAGCCGCTCTTTCGGCCCATCCACTAATCTGTATTCCGGGCGGTCAAGCATTGGAAACTGAAACAGACAATGTATTTCCCCCTCCTTTTAGGCCTACGTCGAAGGAAAAGCTGTGTAAAATGCGCCAGTAAACTTTCCGTAGGCGGGAGGGGGAGTTAAGAAAGGGGGAAAGGGAGAGAGAGGTGGGCGGAGGGAAAGGGACTTCTGGATTTGGGGGGGGGGGGGGGGGGGGGGGGAGGGGGGGGGGGGGGGGAGGATGGGGCTGTGGGGGCGCATTTTCAACATCTCTTCCTACATTAGGTTATGGAGTACGAGTTAGGCAGGAGTTGGGGTTGGCTACGGGGGTGTGTGAAGGGCAGAAAGGGGGTTTAGTTGTAGGAGGGGGGTAACCTCTTCCTCCCCCCTGTTGGAGGAGGAGGAGGAGGAAGAGGCTTAGGAGGTCTTCTTCGGTTGAGAAACGGGAAGAGAGCGAACAGGGGAAGTTGTACGGGAGCATCCTGTTTCTTCTCTCCCTCCTCTCTCTCTCTCTCTCTCCTCCTCTCTCACGTCGTTGAGGCCGAAGGGGGCGCTGACCCCGAGTAGCAGCAGCAGCAGCAGCAGCAGCGGCGGCGGCGCGGCAGGGGGGGGCGGCAGGCAAGCGCAGGCGGGGCGGCGGCGGCGCGGCGGATGCCATCAGCTCCCATCCCGCAGAGTGTGGATTGGCCCCAGGCGCTGTGTTCCTCCTCTTGTCCTCAAATCTGGATAAACAAGGCTTCGATTGGTTCTGGAGTGGACGATGGGTATCGCAATCTAATGGTCACTTTTTAAGAATACTATTAAAAGTATATTTCTGAATGTAAAGCCCTTGAATTATGGTGAAAGTCCTTATTATTATTGTTAAATTATTATTATACTTATTATTGTTATTATTGTATTTGTTATTATTATTATTATTATTATTATTATTATTATTATTATTATTATTATCATCATCACTCGTAATCGTCTCTTCCTGGCAGTGACATGTTTACTCGGACATACCGGGGGCCGGACTGAATCATTTAGCATGGCCGCTTGCATTTTGCATGAGTTGTCCATTCAACCCACAAAGGTCCGTTTCGTCCTGCCTGGCTCTCCGGAGTGCATTAACTCCGACGCCGCTGATTTTAGGAACAGTTCGATAAATCAATGGGCTCTCGTTAACACCCTCTCAAGAATGATTCTCTCTCTCATTTATTTCGCACTCTCTCTCTCTCTCTCTCTCTCTCTCTCTCTCTCTCTCTCTCTCTCTCAACAGTGCCTTGTTCAATAGTAAAAATAACAACGTAATTTTTGTTGCTGGGAATTTTTATTTTTTTGAGGGGTATTTATTTATGTTTATAGTAATAATTGTTAAGTACAGGCAGCGTTGTCTGTAAATTAAATGATTTCGTCAATTATTCTTAGTTTCTTATCCTTATATTCTTATCTCTTAAGTATAAGTGTGCGCATTAACATATACCTATGTATGTAGAGCTTTTGACTCTCTCTCTCTCTCTCTCTCTCTCTCTCTCTCTCTCTCTCTCTCACCAGACTTGCTTTCCCGCCATATCTCTTACTTGGGTCGCTTTCTTCGGCTCCTTTGATGTGGTATAGGTTTTTACTCCTAATCGTGGCTACGTCACAATCCCTTATTCGCATGTTAGTAGGATCTCTCTCTCTCTCTCTCTCTCTCTCTCTCTCTCTCTCTCTCTCTCTCTCTGCTGCAGACAAGCATCTCCCCCTTTTGCTAGACTAGATTTTTTTCCTCATCTCTGAACCCTTGTTCCGAGAACACGTGTCTGGTGCAGTTTTTACTACATTAACCACTTACGTGTTCCCCTTTTCTTATCTCCTTTAATTATCTCTCTCTCTCTCTCTCTCTCTCTCTCTCCTCTCTCTCTCTCTCTCTCTCTCTCTCTCGTTCCAATATCCTGAGTTTGTGTCTTGGCTCTCTTCATCGAATCTCATCATCGGTTTCATAAACTTGTCGTGCCAATGTGTCGTAGCCCTGGAATCTATAAGGGGGATTAGTTGAAGGTATTTATGAGAATATGGTGTGATTTTATCGTATAGTCAGGGAAAGTTGTACGGTGAATTTAAGTATGTTTTTTGTACGTTTAAACGTATAAGACTTAGAATTTGTGTGTGTGATCAAAGACAAGAATTAAGACAAATTGGAGAGGGCTATAATATGTTGCTGCTCAATTTTACGAGAATGTAATGTGCTTTTAGTGTTAATCGGTGAATGTTTTTCGGTAAAATTCATGTATATATAGTTTTTGTATATTTGTATATGAATACGTATATATATTAGAATTGAAGCGTTGTAAGTCTAGCCAGTGCCATGCTCACAGACAATAACTAAAAGAGAAGTCGGAGAAGGTAATTTTATATTAAGTTTCTCGTACAGTCACTAAGAGGGAAGTTGGAGGTATATATAGTTGTTCTGTGCGATTTTGAAACAAGCATTAGGCCGGAGTACCGTTGGGAGGAGAGAGAGAGAGAGAGAGAGAGAGAGAGAGAGAGAGAGAGAAAGCGCCGTTGTGTGTGTATAAGCGCTACGTGAAAAGTGGATGGAGGGGAGGGGGTGGGTGGGGGGGGGGGGGTGGGGGGGGGGGGAGGTGATGTCATCAAAGCTCGAAAAGTGATTTGTGTAGACCTCCGCTCCGAAAGAATTGGTTGGTAAACGTGTGAGGAGGTTTAGATCAATACCGAGCTGCTGCTGCTCCTGCCGACTCTGTTGCTAGTGAGAGAGAGAGAGAGAGAGAGAGAGAGAGAGAGAGAGAGAGAGCTAGGAGGGAGGCGAATAAGGGACCCGGCAAACGTTTGTTGGGGTTTTAGGGGGGGGAGGAAGGGGCTGGGGGATTGAAAGAGGATGACCCCGTAGGTGGATGGATGGGCGTTGGAGGGAAGGATCGTATAGTAGGGCGTTGGAAGGACAGATCATACGTGGGCGTTTGAGAGAGGTTCGCGTATATATGGGCGTTCGGGGGAAGGATAATAAAAGGGAGTATGTAAAGGATCGTAGATTGGCGTTCGAGGGAAGGATCGTAGATGGGCGTTTGAGAGAAGGATCATAAAAGCGAGTATATAAAGGATCGTAGATTGGCGTTCGAGGGAAGGATCGTAGATGAGCGTTCGAAGGTAGGATCCTAGATGGGCGTTGGCTGGCAGGATCGTAGATGGGTGTTCGAAGGCAGGATCGTCGATGGGCGTTTGAGGGAAGGATCTAAAGGGAGTATGTAAAGGATCGTAGATGGACGTTCGAGGGAAGTATCGTAGATGGGCGTTCGAGGAATGTTCTTTTATTTATTTTTTTCTTAAATTTTTATTATTATATTATAATTTCTAGGAACCAAGTCATACAATATGCTAACATTACTCTCATTAAAACAAATATAATTTCATTTGAATATCTTGGATATTTAATTTTTCTTACTTTTGCTCATACTATTTTATTTTTTTATTTCCAGGAGACGAGTCTTACAATATGCTAACATTGCTTTCATTCAACAGACTATAAATTTAACATCCTATTGTACCGTATTTCCCAGTGCACTGTTTTCATTCTAAAACACACATTGTGTCGCTTCACGTATACGTGTTCATTGTACCCATTCCACCCACTTAACGCTTAATGAAACCCCCTTTTTCCTTCTCGTTTCAGGTGAGTGCAAAATATCCGAGCGGATTACCGCCGGTGGTGATGCTGCTGATGCCAGATAAGTGCTTTTTGGCCTGTTTTTCCTGATTACCATTTTAAGACATCAAGGGGGTTTCAGTGCTTTATGCCTGCTTGGGCAGACGATTTTTTTCCTTCTCTCTCTTTCAAGACCGGGACCATTTTATATATTTTTTCTTTTTTTATAAAAAAAAATTTATCCCGTTTTTTATTCAAAATTTGTCTTTTTTTTTTTTTTCATACCTGCCTGTGCAGACAGAATTCTTTTTAGCCTAAAGACTGTGGGGCCATTTTATAACTTTTTTGTTCCATGTTTTTTTTTTACTTAGTTTTTTTATTCAAAATTGTTCTTTTTTATATATATATACCTGCCTATGCAGATTGATTTTGTTCCCTTCAAGATGGGGCGATTTTATACCGTTTTGTGTTTCCTTTTTAGTCTCTCTTCTTTGAGTTTATTACTCACTTGAATGTCAAAGAAGGAAGTCGTCATTCGCTCTTGTTTCCGAGAAACTTCAGTAGACGTCGCTGAGGAAGTGGAAAATAATCGACGCAAACTCATTAACTCGTTTCCTCGAGTCTGATTCGGATAGGACAGAACTCATTCAGCGGACGTAAAAGATGACGAGGAGGAATTATTTAGGACAGAACTCATTCATTTTACGTAAAAAATCAGGATGGATTATTTTTGAAGTTAGGAAGATTGTAGTTATTTTTGAAGTTAGGAAGGGACGGGGAAAGAAGTGGAGTTCCTTAAGAGAAGTTAAAATGGATTGAACTGACAACTTTCATTAGGAGAATGTATAACACTTCACTCGTAATTTTATGCGCAGTTGGTCGTCCATGTATTTGATACATCTGTGTCACTTGATACATGCGGGAGCTTTTTTTTTTTTTTTTTTTTTTTTTTTTTTTTTTTTTTTTTTTTTTTTTTTTTTTTTCCTGAATGGCAACAAGCTGAGCTTTTTCGATTCATTAGCCGCAGTCCAGCCTTCAATGGGAAGCAAGTGAAATAGATGTAGAAGAGCCAAGAGGAGTTTAAAGGTCCGTATTGGAATGAAGCAAAGCAAAACGGGTAAACGGAAGTGGGAAAAGAATTCCGAAGTGTAGTTAGCTCGAGAATTGTTTCTTGAGAAGGACAGTTCGGAAAACTGATGGTACAGTTCTACAGCAGTTCAGATTTCTCCAAGTGGTTGAGGGTCAGTATAGGTTCACATGCAGTCAACTGTCATTAACTGTCTCTCATCACGTGAGATTTCCCAGAGAAGAGGAAACGAAGTGTACACTTGTTAAATATTAAAATAGCATCGTCAGAGACTTTTGTCTTCCCACCGAGGACGCGATTTCTTTTCCAGAACGAGAAAAGTGATTTACATATTTTACATTTGTGTTCATTTGCTGTGTGTGAAGTG
Source organism: Macrobrachium nipponense (assembly GCF_015104395.2). NCBI lineage: Eukaryota > Metazoa > Arthropoda > Malacostraca > Decapoda > Palaemonidae > Macrobrachium > Macrobrachium nipponense. Next base: position 87,670,055 of record NC_087210.1, on the reverse strand, counting down.
AGTAAATTGTAAAAGTTTTCGTGATTAACCTGTCGCTTTGTTTTGGTTAATCCACAATATTTCTTTCGTTATATTGTAATTGTAAAAGCTGTTGTGATAAACGTGTCACTTTATTTTCGTTAATCCACAATATTCCTTTCGTTATATTGTAATTGTAAAAGCTTTTGTGATTAACCTGTCGCTTTGTTTTGGTTAATCCACAATATTCCTTTCGTTATATTGTAATTGTAAAAGCTTTTGTGATAAACGTGTCGCTTTATTTTGGTTAATCCACAATATTCCTTCCATGATATTATGTCCTTTAAAACTGGGTTAGAGAATGGCGTTATGTCTCAAGCCAAAATTCAAAGACGAATTCGTGAAATTGCCTTAATATCTTTAGTTTCAACTCACCAGACGTTTTTATGCTTCCCGCGTTAAACCAACACTCAAAGTTTAACCCTTGAAGATATCTTCCTTTCTTCAGTTACAATTCATCAGGTTATAAAAAAACTAATCGAATTACGAGCATCTGAACGAGAGGTTGAACGGGGAGACGGAACAATGACCGAGTAAGAGAGTCGTAAACGAAGGTTTATGCTTTTGCAAGCATCCGCCGTCCTCCTGTTGGCTGAGCCAGACGCATTTATATAATCCACACACACACACACGCACAGTGAGTAAGGCAGGCAGGCAGGTCAGGACACACACACACAAACACACACACACACAGAGAGAGAGAGAGAGAGAGAGAGAATCAATATGAGAGAAGGGTAGTGGGTAGGATGCAAGAGGAAGGGGAAAGAGAGAGAGAGAAAAGGACGGGGGGGAGGGGTAGGTAGTAGGAGAAAACGCGTAAGAATTTGGGGAACTGTCCTCTTTTGAAAGTTGGGGAAGGTAGAAAGTAGTATATTCTCCCTGTCCCGTGTCTTGCCGAATGTGGGAGACTGTCTCCTCTTTTTTCTTGACTGTCCGTGGACGGGTTTGGGAAAGGTTAAGATGAGGATTAAGGAAAGAATGGGACGACAGGAAGATGCAATGTCCCTCTGTTAAGAAGGAAGGAAGGGTATAGTATGGTCATGTTAAAAAAAAAAATCCGTTTTCGAACTTGGAATGACTCAAGTTTCAGATTTTTTAATTAATTATTTGATTAATTTATTTATTTTTATTCAAGTTGATGTAGACGTCGATTCCTGCTAGACTTAATTTATTTTTTGTTGTGAAGCATGGTGCTGGTCAATGATTTAGTCTTTGTGTTATGATTGTGTTCCCCTTTCATTTTTTTTTATTTATAAAACGCGCGCGCGCGCACTTTGTTATTTAGAATTTGCTACGACCCTGTAAGAATGTCCTCGGTTTTATTTTAATAGTTGGTTAAATAGTGTATCCGCTTACATTCTGGTACTAAAGCCTAATTTGTGTTCGCGTCTTCCATTGGTTAATAAAGCTTTGACTGCGCTTGCGCATTGGGCAGTCTTATTTTTGACCTTACAACTTATGGAAATGTCTCCCCACTTTTGCGCTTCTAAGGGAAAATGCTCTTCAAAAGCAGTGATCTTTTTCTGCTAGCATTTTATCGAAGAAATATATCGACTTAATGATAGGCTCCTATTTATTGTACTCGTATGTTAGTTGACTGATTGTAAGCGTATGTAAAATTTCAACAATAGTATCCATCATTGAGACGGATTTGCTGTTATGTCTTTCGCCCAGCAGTCGCTCGCTCGTCATCAATTTGGCCTATGAAGATGCTTTCAAAAGCAAAAGCACAAGCTTTCAAAAGCAGAAGCGAAAGCACTATGTCAGACTTTATATTTTTCATTTTTTATTGAGTCATGCAATCGGCTTTTTAACTTTTTTTTCATGGTGACTTTTAACTTTTTTTCTCTCTCTTACCTCCAAAATTTAGAGCAAAGAATGATAACGTAATTATATGTTGTTCAAGTTTTTAACTGGGATTTGGTTTTATGTAGCAGATATCTTTTGGTTTGTTAATTTCTCTCTCTCTCTCTCTCTCTCTCTCTCTCTCTCTCTCTCTCTCTCGTGAAAGGTCACATTATTCAGGTTACTCGGATGGCTTTTTATTTTTATTTTTTATTTTTTTTTATACTGCTCTAGGCTCTCCGGGTTATTACAACTTTGTTAGCTCGGCTTTCCCTGTTTGGAATATGACTTTCATATATATCTCAGGGGCCTCATCATTTGTGTTCCTTCTTAGTACGACTGAATTAAAGTGAATTCAACCGATCAGGGACTCTGGAAACCTTTCCTCGTTTGACGAGTGGTGTACGTGCTCGCCTACCGATTCGGTAGTCCAAGTTCGATTCCCCGCTCTGCCAACGAGGAATCAGAGGAATTTATTTCTGGTGAATAGAAATTATTTTGTCGATATATTGTGGTTCGGATCCCACAATAAGCTGTAGTACCCGTTGCTAGGTGACCAATTGGTTCTTAGCCACGTAGAAAAATCTAATCTTCGGGCCAACTCTAGGAGAGCGGTCAATCTGCTCAGTGGTCTGGTTAAACTAAGATAGACTCGACTTTTTCTGGAAACCTTGCCATGAGTAAATCCTGGAATGATTGACTCCAGCTCCTGGAATTTGCTTGATGCGTGATAGCTTCTTTACTTCTGCTACAAAGCTATAAAGTGTTCGCCAATTCCTGTAATCGTGCTTTATTCAAGAAACTGATCTATACCCACTTTCGGGACTCGTCAACCCCACACCCCTTAATTTTTCTTACGGGTTGCTCTATGAGCAAGAGCCCGTGCTGGCATTAGGCCAGCTCAGTGAAAAACACCTTAATTTTACACAACCGACCAGCTACACGGCTGAGAACAGAATGGACGAGCTACCTCCACCTCAGGTCAAAGGTTAGCATTCCCGATGCGCATTTGTTTTTGCGTTTCATTTTATAAGTCATTAGACAGCCGTAGCGCATAATGGCATCGAGGACTCCATCCACGAAAGCGTAGGTTTTTATCCTTTGAAAAATTCAAATGACTTTGAATTTGGTATTTTTTGTATCCCGCCTCAGTGACATGCGTTAAATTCACGCGTTCACAAACGTCACGGCCAGCAACCGCACAAACATACTAATCTGAACAAACAAATTACTGTGAAGTCGCTTCAAAGAGCATTCTTTGGGGCCAAGTCGCGTATTCTTTAACTGTAACCGAGTATAGAATCTTCTTGAAAATGAACCCATTATGTTTCCCACACCCAAATTAGGTAGATGAAGGTCTTTTGAACTAACCTAACTTAACCTAACCCACCCTAACCTAATTTAGAGGAATGTAAAAAAAAGAGGCTGGTGCAATACTAGAGTAGATTCACATCACACGTGCATGCGATGTCTAGGCCAGTCCCTTACGATGCTCCTGATTGGTTGTTGATAAGCCAATCACATGGCTGGAAACTCTGTCTTTCTCTCGAGAGTTCACATAGGCAGGATGTATGTTCCATCTCTCCTGAGGGATACTTTTGACAGATGTATCCCTCAGGAGTGGTGGACCATAGATCCTACCCATGTGAACTTCAAGAGAGACTGAGAGTTTCCAGCCCTGTGATTACCTTATTATTGTTGGGTGTCGACTGTCACTTCGTTTGGATATTCGCTTCTGATATCCGTATCTTTGGATAAGTGACGACCGATTGGAATATGAGAACTTATATGTCCTTATTTGAGTCCAGTACGAGAAGTGGATTAAGGAACTTGACATCCTTATTTAATCCAGAACAAATGATTGGTATTGACGGCAACTGAAGCATAGAAGGAGATTTTACGCAATCTTAAATCTGTTTGTTACATCTGGTCAGTTTTAAAGTGAAAGGCCAAGTTCAACATATTAAAAAAATAAAATAAAAATAGGAGTGTATATTCTCATGTTGAGTTGATTTTCGTTTATTCAAATATATTTGAACAAGACACGCGACCTTTCGCCTAAAAAATGATCAGATGCAAGCAACATTATCAAGATCACTATTTCTGCCTGAACGAAGTTCTTGTTCGGGAATAAATAAAGATAAAGAAAGTTCTCAATCCAATCGGTCGTAGCTCGCCCAAAAATATGGATATCTGAAGCGAAGCGAACAGTCAATTCGGTTTTGTTCAAAGCATATTTATGCGAAAAGAAGAAGTGGCGTTGCCTAGCGCGCAATTCTAAGAAGAACAGGGAAGGCAATACATCGAAAAAGTGCCTGACCCGTATTGCGGGTATCTGCCAAAGACACACGGCGCGATCCAGGAAGGAAGGAAGGAAGAAGAAGAAACCCGGGAATAGATTGATCCATTCCTTTAAGCAGAGAGAGAGAGAGAGAGAGAGAGAGAGAGAGAGAATCATATCACGACCTTTAACACTGGAAAGCCCCCAAAGCGTGCGATCCTTTTCCCGGGCAAAACATGACCTACACATAACTCCAGCGGTGGGAAGTAATCACGCCAAAAGTAGAGGGGGGGGGGGGGGGGGGGGGGGGGGGGGGGGGGGGGCGAGGGGGGGGGGGGGGGATGAGGGGGGGGGGTGGGGGGGGGGGCGTCATGCCCAGGGAGGAGAGGGGGTTTTGGGGTGCCGGATAAGGAGTGCCAAGGTGGTACCTACCTACGCATACCTACGCTGTCTTCGACTGAATGAGAGTTTTCTCCTCGCACCCATTGCGCAGACTCACGCTTGCACGCGTGCACGCACGCAAGCACGCATACCGTTATAGAGGCTCATTCTTTTTATTGATCTTCGAGACAGAAGAAATCCCGAGATTCCTAGAACTCCATCGATCTCCCATGAAGGAAAGGAGGATAGGATGGAGGGATTTGGGATTGGTGGGCTCGGGTGGGGAGGGGGGAGCAGTAAGGGGGGCGTGGGTGGGTGGTGGGTGGGACAGGAAGCACACACACATTCGCACGCAAAGCGTGGGCCGAAAGAAGGGGGTGGCTATATTTGTTACAAACAGGTGCGTGTTGTTTGCCGAAATCGTTACCGCCGTCGTAGGAGGAGGAGGAGGAGGAAGATGGTAATGATGGAGGTAGTAAAAAAAAAGGGGGGGAGTAGGATTGATAGAGTAATCAAGGAAACGAGGAAGAAGGAGAAGAAGAGGAAGAAGTATTAGAAGAAAGAGAAGGAAATTCACGATCATCTCGTGACATTCAAGTGTCTTTTTCTTGCAAATCGATGGCCAACATTAAGCGGGTGTGTGTTGGTATTCCAGTCGCTTAATGACAGCCTGCTCCGTTCCACCCTCCTCCCCCTACCCATGGTTCCTCCATTACCCCCATCAAAAGGTTACTCGTATAGATCAGTCAAGTGGCGGCGCCCAGGGCTAAGTCTTATGAATATCTTATAAATGGTTTCAACTCCGTGGGATAAGCATTATCTCACCGAGGCTCTCTCTCTCTCTCTCTCTCTCTCTCTCTCTCTCTCTCTCTCTCAGCTGCGACCCGTAACAGTCACCTGACACCGAGGTACATAATTCACTTGGATTATTTGGGTATGAGCCCTTCTGTCCGGCCTCGCCCCATTCAAGAATCGAACTCGGGTCGTCCTGTTTTGAGCTAGACGCTCTGCCACCTGAGCTACGGGGTGCTGAAAGAACCGTTTGAATTAATGCTCTATTAAATCCCTCTTAATTAAAAGTACGCAGAAAAATTACTCGCGCACCCAGTAAAAAGAAAATCGTACGTCAAATATAGCACCAATCCTTGCAACTATCGAAATAAATGTCTTAATTGATAAAAAATATATACAGTTAATAGTAGTTTGTATCTCGAATGCCCTGGCCATCGTAGATCCTCAGAAGCAGTTGGCGACTGAATGTTTTAATTATACGAATACGTATGTGAACTTACTTTTCTTTCAAGTCCTATACATTGTATTTGCTCTCCTTATCTCTGATGATTTTAACATTTTCTGTGCGATCTTCTGTAACAGCTCGGTATCTGAATAGTGGCAGGGTATGTTTGTTAGGTTATAGACATGCTCCCAGAATGTATTCAGTCATAATGCTCTTGTTCCGTTCGTATAAATCTTCAATTTTCTATTTAATGTTTAACAGCAGTTGCAGATACCAGTAAAATTGGTGTTTTTTTTTCTGAAAGCCGCATTTTATAAGCAGCCAAATTGATCATGTTACATGTACTTGTGCCATATTTTTTTTCTTTTTTTTATCGATAAGACCCATCTTCAAATTCCACAGTATCGTTCTTTGTACGTCGTTAGTGAAAATTTGATGAACCCTTTTCAGTATCGTGTTAAGTGAACCATTTATAACTGCTATTACTTCTGGTTCAAAGCGTCTTTGCCAGATATTATGAATTTCTTTTTTTATGTCATTCCAGACGTTCTTTTGAAACTTTCATAGTCCGCAGTTGGACATGTTTATTATTATTATTATTATTTTCATAAAGATGTGTAGGCGAGCAAAGTCTGTAGTACCTATAGGATTTGTAAGCGACCAAGGTCTAGGATCTATAGGGTCTGTAGGCGACCAAAGTCTATAGGATCTATAGAATCTGTAAGCGATTTTTTTTTTCATAAAGATGTGTAGGCGAGCAAAGTCTGTAGGATCTATAGGGTCTGTAGGCGACCAAAGTCTATAGGATCTGTAAGCGACCAAGGTCCATAGCTATAGCGTCTGTTGGCGACCAAGGTCTGTAGGATCTATAGGGTCTGAAGGTAACCAAGGTCTGTAGAATCTATAGGGTCTTTATGCGACAAAGGTCTATAGGGTCTGTAGGCGACCAAGTCTGGAGGATCTATAGGGTCTGTAGGCGACCAAGTCTGGAGGATCTATAGGGTCTGTAGGGTCGAGACCAAGTCTAGGTCTGAGGAGAGTCTATAGTCTTTATGCGACCAAGGTCTGGATAGGTCTGTAGGGCGGACCAAGGTCTGGAGGATCTATAGGGTCCTTTAATGGGATATGGGTCTTATAAGGGTGGGCCTGTAGGCGCAAAGTGGAGGATCTATAGGGTCTGAAGGTAACTAAGGTCTGTAGGATCTGTGAGCGACCAAAGTCTTAACGAGCTATAAAGTCTGTAGGCGACCAAAGTCTATAGAGTCAATAGAATCTATAGGCGGCAAGAATTCGAAAAGAACAGCGGATGGGATTCATTCACCTGCCGCCGTTTCCGAAAACTTATACGCTCACCACCTTGACCTTCTCCTCAGGCGTCGTCGTCCGTCTGCTGCTTGGCTTGATTCAAGCAAGAATCCCATGATGTGGGTGTCTGTCTGTCTGTCTGGCAGGAGTATTTGAATCTAAATTGGCGATAGCTTGAGCTCTGTCTCCCCAGATATCAGCCGTGGGACGGGACGAGGAGGAGATAATGCTGATTGCTGTAGGAGCATTAAAGATTACCGGGTTTTATTGCCTTGAATGAATGAGTTTTTGCTCTTACTTTCATTCATTCATTCGCGTCAGTGGATGGGGGGGGGGTGGGGTGGGGGGGGGGGGGGGGGGGGGGGGTGGGGGGGGGGGGGGGGGGGGGGGAGACTGTAAAACAGCTCAAACCCAATACAGAAATGACACCTGCGTACTGACGTCATCGATATCCTATACTATAAAATTTCACAGGATTTTGAAATAAAACCTTTCATCTTCTTATACCTAGTCATAGTAATCTGTAAGAGTAGCTCTGTTAGGGTATAAAAATTGTATTTATATATTTATAGAAAAAAAAGCCTTTGTTCAAATTTTCAAGAACTGTTTTAAAATGAGAAAACAAGATTTTATGGGAAAATATTCTGATGAAAAAGATGGAATGAATAACATTGTCTTATTCATTTAAAAAAAAAAAAGTATTCATTCAGTTTTCTCTCGTGAACCAACATCAATCTGAGCCGAGTTCCTTTCTAGCAGTCATCATAACCTTTTCCGTGACATTAAGAAAAGGGCATCTCTCTCTCTCTCTCTCTCTCTCTCTCTCTCTCTCTCTCTCTCTCTCTCTCTCTCTCTCGCTGCCAGATCCTAAGCCATCCTACTACTTATTCGTCTAACTCGTATAAAAAAGGAGTCTCTCTCTCTCTCTCCTCCTCCTCCTCCTCCTCCTCCTCCTCCTCCTCTCCTCCTCCTCTCTCTCCTCTCTGTCAGATCCTAAGCCATCCCACTGCCCATTATCCCACTAACTCATGGAAGGTAGGGTGGGAGGGTGAGAGGGATGGGGTTTTGGGAGGGGGAGGGAGACTTGGCTAGAGAAGGAAGGGGATATCGAGCGGCGGCCGGGCCGGGTATGCGCCGCAGAAGCGATATAATTTAATAAAGAGACCGCACAGTCGACCAGACAGCACCAAATTAAACATGAAATGCAAATGTCACCGCTCAACATGCATGCACACAACAGGATTGAGGAATGAGAACAGAGAGAGAGAGAGAGAGAGAGAGAGAGAGAGCGCCATTTTTTTCTGATACCATATGAATAAAAAAAAGTCCGTTATAATTGTGGTTTTACAAATTTAGGGAATAGTACAATCCAGAGAGAGAGAGAGAGAGAGAGAGAGACCTAGCAGTCATATGTATAGCTTTCCTTCTTAACTGAGGACCGTCAGTTAATTTTGCGTGAGAGAGAGAGAGAGAGAGAGAGAGAGAGAGAGAGAGAGAGAGAGAGAGAGAGAGAGTCAGTTTTTATCGCTGCCTTACCGTTTCGAAACCGCCATTTCATCTCTCACAGGCTTCATGCAGACGTTGCTGATTCATGATTTGATCATCACTTTTATTGCCCTTCTCTCATCGCCACCCACTTCTTCTCATGACCGTTTATTTTAATCTACGTGTCGCCCCTTGGGTCATCATCACTTATCTGTTGTCATCAGTATTTTAGCTGAGCAAATGCTGACTGTTACCTCTTCCCAGCTACTGATGTATCCTGTACTTGCTCTCTCTCTCTCCTCTGTTCATTCAGCTTCTGCCTGTCTTTTTTTTTTCTGTCTTTTTGTACTTCCTCCCTCCAAAACTAGTTACTCAAAATCTCTCTCTCTCTCTCTCTCTCTCTCTCTCTCTCTCTCTCTCTCTCTCTCTCTCTAGCTCATGCTTCTCATTCTGTTCCTCTACTTTCTCCCTCCACCACTAGTTTCTCTCTCTCTCTCTCTCTCTCTCTCTCTCTCTCTCTCTCTCACTCTCTCTCTTATTCTTAGGAGTTTTCCTTTGTTGTGCATGTAACAATTTCCTTGCGTGTTGTTACGGTGTGTGGTTATGTAGCCGTTGAACAAAGACAGCGGAAATTTATTGTATTTCTCCCCATGATTTTATCTAGGCTTTCTTCTGACGCTATAACGTATAACGTCAGCCATGATACATTTGGTCGTCTTATGGATGAAGAATACATTGAAAAAAAAAATATTTTCTTCGCTACTGTTTACAAAAGTCGAATACTCCTTTTAAAGTTCATCGCCGAAATGGAGAGGTATCGATTGAATGGCGAAGGAGACTCGCCACTGCTATTCTGAACTTGACCTCCATTTGGTTTGTTTTTCTTCTCATGATGAAGAGAGAGAGAGACGGGCATGTGTGCCCAAACGAAGCAGAGTCATTGCTGGGAACGCCGATTGGATTTTCTTAAACATCAGCTGTCTCGTCATATCGGAATATAATTTAGTATCCCTCATCGTAAAAAACTCTCTCTCTCTCTCTCTCCTAGAGATAAGCGAGCACACGATATCCCCTCGGATGGACTAATAAGTCTTTGAGACATCCTAATCCGTGTAACTCTCTCTCTCTCTCTCTCTTCTCTCTCTCTCTCTCCTCTCTCTCTCTCTCTCCTTTCTTTTCCGGACGTGTATCGCTCACTCTGTCTTCCGGCACCGATGGGCCTTTGTAATTGGATCCGACATTGTTCGCGCAGGCGCGCGTTTGCCCGGATTACTCGCACGGGACGTCACGTCCGTCACAGTCGGCGCCTTCGGTTCCAGAGAGAGAGAGAGAGAGAGAGCTTTCACATCCGCCAAGTTGTCATTTCTCCATCGTTTCGTATCAGGGAGGATGGGAGGGTCTTCCCTGGTGTTCCTCTCCCCCTGCCTACTTCTTCTTGAGCTATTCACCTTACCTCATTATTTACCTTACCTTATTCGCCTTACCTTTCTTTACCCCCTTCACGCCACTTGCGCTCCTTATAACCCCCTATCGTTTCCCTCGTGCCTCACCCTTTGACTTGTGTTCTTATCCTTCTCTCTGTAAACACTTCCGTGTTCTTGTGCTCTCGCTGATGGCCTCTGCCCTTGCACTTACCTGTTCAGTTACTCTCTCTCTCTCTTATTCTTCTTCAGTCATGTTCTTATTCCCTCTCTCTCGTTCTCCTCATCTTCCCCCTTCTTCTTCTTCTTCTTTTCTCTCTCTCACTGCATAGATACCAGGGATAGAGCCCCCCCCCCCCCCCCCCCCCTCCCTCCCGCGAGTGCTCTGTGTACGAGGGGATAAGTTGGCCCGATCTCCTTGTCCTTCTAATTAGTTGACACGGTATAATGCGAATGTGGCTCTTGATTAAAGGCTGGATTGGCCGACGTTTCGATTGCGCTGCCCATCACTATCTTCCCCACCCCTTTAAACTCCTCCCACTCCGTTCCCCCCCCCCTCCCTAGAAGACCCTCCCCGCTTCCTTTACCCCTCCCCTCTTACCTACCCCCCCTCTACCCCTCCCCTCTGAAACCCCACCCCCGTCGTCTTTGTTTGAAAATGCTTCCATTGCCTGTATCGTCAGTGAAGTATGGTTTTAGCGGCGCTGCTGGAACAATTATTGTCATCTCCTCCTCCTCCTCCCCCTCCTCCTCCTCCTGTCGGATTCGTCTGGTGGCCATACCAGTTGTATTATTGACGTCTGTATGATTGATGTCATTTTTCGACTAAAGTATTTTGGTGTGATTTCGACGGCGACGGCGTCCGCCGAGTGATGGCGGTGCTTTGCTTTAGATGTAGGCTTTTTGTGTGCGTGTTTGTGTGTATGTGTGTATGTATGTGTATGATGATGATGACGTCATTCCCGTCGTCTGGCCCGCCTTTGTTTTGTTAATCTAATGAGAGAGAGAGAGAGAGGAAGCTATTAGCCTTCATCGCTGGATACAGCCTTTTCATTCCTTCGTCGTCATCTGCATCAGCGTATGCCCTCCGCCTCCAACGGGATAACCCCCCTCATCCTCCTCCTCCACCCCCTCCCACCCCCCCAACCCATACCCCTACTCTGCGAAGGGGAAAATTTATTAGTGTTCATCGTCAGATCCAGTCTTTCCATCCATTTCCCCTTTAATCATATCCTTCCAACCCCTCCACCCATTCTCCCCCCTCCCCCAGGCAATACCGTCATTTCACGAATACTTACCCCTTAGGCTCTGCAAACTTCCACCGCCCCTTAAAACTCTGCTCTGAAACTCTCCTCTCTCTCTCTTCTCTCTCTCTCTCTCTCTCTCTCTCTAGGCTGATCTGTTCAGCGTATCTGCAGCATCCGTGAGTTGTATTTGTGGCTACTTTAACTCGTAAAAGGCCTTTTCATTCGGCCGTCGGTAATGCATAGGAAATATTATGCCCCGGGAATGTAGCATTGTTGCAGGAATTGCTCTCTCTCTCTCTCTCTCTCTCTCTCTCTCTCTCTCTCTCTCTCTCTCTCTCTCTGTTATACTGTACATTCACGTACTTATATATTACGTATACGCGTGCACTCGTGCATATGAGATTTAGAAGAGAAGGGTTCTTGTAAAAAAATAATATATATTAATCGTTATGTGAGTGCAGTAATAATATTCTTACCATAACATTACTTGGTTAGAGATACGATCGTGACAATGAAAAGCATCACTATGGTAGTATCTTATATTATGGCTCTCGAAATTCGAAGCCCGGAATTTTCCCATTGCAACATCGACGCTACCTAAAACCAAAACAAACTAATCGAACTTTTTTGGGTTATTTACCGACTCTTCATCTGTTTTATTCAAACATAATGTCTGAATTTGTATTTTTTATTATTTTTTTCTGTGCGCTAACTAGGAAGTTTTTTTTATAGGTAATTGTTTTAAACACATTGCTGTATTTCGTGCTTTTGAGATTATTTGTATTCTGTAAACTTTTCTAACAGTTTTGTTATTAATCGTTGAATTACTTCTCGTGCTTTTTTTTCCGAATAAACGTCATTTCGTATTTTCTGTTTTCTCCCACACTTTCAAGTGTGTCCTTCACAGCGGAAGAATGAGAGAAAGAGAGACGCACACAGAAAGAGACAAGCAGACAGACAGACAGAGGACTGAAAAGAGAAGTGAACGAAGCGAAATGCTTTCAATTTTCGCAGCCAGATTTGAATATTTATGAGATTTGCGGATTGTGTTTTGAGGGCCATTACGTACGGTTCGCGTCGCGGGGCTCTCTCTCTCTCTCTCTCTCTCTCTCTCTCTCTCTCTCCCCGCCTTCATGGTATGCAATAAAGCCTATTTTTTCATAGTTGCGAAAGGCACATATTTTGCTCGTGTTTTGCGGGTTTTCGGTGTTAGTGGACTCCTTTGTGAGCGATTATCCGGGTTAAAGGGGGTGGGGGGCGGGGTGTGGCATATGTGTAAGCCATTTCACGTTGTCTCTTCCAATTTTATTTATTTATTTTTTTAACTGAAACGCTGGAATCACATTTCGTACGTGTTGTCAGAATTACGACTTTTGAATATTTTACGCGAGGCTTTTCATTGATCTGTGTTCGTGTTACACAATAATTGTCAACTGCAAGAATGATTGCTTATTGGTCGTCGTTTTCGCTCTCTTCCTCGCGCGTTTCTGTGACGTGTCCGGAAGTTTGTTTGGCGTAGGCTTTGGCTTCGTCGTCCTAATCTTGAATCTGTAAGTAAAGACTTCTCTTAGCCCTTGGATTTGGTCCTTCCTTTTAGGGACATAGATATCAGTCAGTATTTCCATTAGATGGGACAGTTACATTGTAGTCAAATATTCTCAGTTTTTTTAATTTTTTTATTTATTTATTTACTTTTAGAACTGGGTTCTTGCCATTATGGGGCACAGAATAGCAACAGTGGCGAACTTCTTGTATATAATTCATATGCATCGAGCTTACGTAGACGTCATTGATTGATTAAGAATGATCTGGCATTGCAGTCGCGCAAGATATTGGTGCCTGTTCGTTTGTAAGTATATAAAGCATTAGGAAAGCTCTTTTGAGAAGCAGTTTTTAAACGGGTAAATAAAGTCTACTAATGAATTGTAAATATGCAAATGGATCATTATGGAGTCGGGTCCATGATGTCTGAAAATAATTCTTTTGCTATTTTGATGTATGAACTGTAATTTAAACTGTAACTCCCTAGTGATCTACTTGAGCATATTTTGCTAAGTTCTGCAAGAACATATTTTGATAAGTAACTAATTGATTATTAAATAAAATTAGTAGTGTGTGCCCTTATATAAAGTATACTTTGAATGATCTGCTAGAACATATTTTGTTAAGTATGTAACTTATGACATAGTATTTATGACTAACATATTAGCATTATGTGTCCGGTGTATTGACTCCAGTTTCTGAGAGATCTACTTGGACATATTTTAAAGAGTATATAACTTATCCAATATTAGGCCATATTAAGTATACCTTAGTTTAACCAGACCACTGAGCTGATTAACAGCTCTCCTAAGGCTGGCCCGAAGGATTAGCTTTTTATTGACGTGGCTAGGAATCAGTTGGTTACTTAGCAACGAGGCATACAGCTGACAGTGGGATCCGAAAAATTAATTTCTAATCACCAGAAATAAATTCCTCAGGTTCTTCACTGGAAGTAGCGGGAGGCGAACTCGGGCTACCAGATCGGTAGGCGAGCACGCAACCCATAGGGTGCGTCTGGCATATATAGGCGAAACTCATTTTTAACTGACCATCTTGGACATACGCGTAAATATGAATTTCAGTCTGCATCTGATGTTGAGGCGATGTTATCGCCAGGCTTCACATCGCATGACATTATGTATTACATGCGTTCTCCAGTGCAGTGGAACCTTTCATCTTAGTGACAGCCGATGACATGCTGCGCGAATTGCCTAATTGCTCTTTCCATTTTCGTGGTCCTTGGAACACACACACACGCAGTCTCTCTCTCTCTCTCTCTCTCTCTCTCTCTCTCTCTCTCTCTCTCTGCTGCTGCTGCATAGCTATTTTGAGCAGGATCCGAGGACATTTTGTGTTTTGTAATAATTCGTTTTGTATTTTTTCTTATAAGTATTTGTGTTCCCATATGCTTTCATAGGTTTTAAGTGACGTTTTGTTTGTGCGTATAATTTGATTTGTTAAAGTGTATATAAAAAAACATTGTGATTGTGTTTGATATAACTAGTTTTCTTGGGTTAAAGATATTTGTAATATGTTCCATTGATGGCATTTTGAAATCAATTTATTTTTCGTCTTTTTTTCATCTCGTAATTCCCGAAGTTGGATTTATGTCTTCTAAATAACTTGACTTTCAGATTTCAGTGCTTCTCAAGGTATTGTTGTCAGAAATATCAGCCTTTATTATCTAACGAGGTCATTTTCATAATATTGTGTCATGTTGCAGTGGAGGGCTTCTAAAAGCAGGATAACCGAAACCGTGTGTGTAGCCTGTTCTTTTTCACTAGTTTACAAAATGTTAATGACACATTCTCCCTTTTTTATGACTTCGTAGATCGCTGCTGAAGTGAAACTTTTTTTTTATCAAGTCTGTCGGTCCTCCTTATACATTGTGTGTTATAGAGACATAAAAAAAAAGGAATAATATTTTTGTGCAGGGTTGACAGCAAAGAATTTGAATAATATTTTGTTGAGGATATTTGTTGAGGGTTGACAGCAAAGAATTTGAATAATATTTTGAGGGTTGACAGCAAAGAATTTGAATATTTTGTTGGGGGTTAACAGCAAAGAACTTGATTAATATTTTCTTGATGGTTGACAGCAAAGAATTTAAATAATATTTTGAGGGTTGAGAACAAAGAATTTGAATATTTTGTTGAGAGTTAACAACAAATAATTTGAATAATATTTTCATGAGGGTTGAAAGCAAAAAAATATCTGTTGATGTATTCTTACCCAGTTGTATCCACTGCTTGAATGTTTTAACAGTATTAAATGTTTCTTTTCGCTTGCATAAATAGACAGAGAACCCTGGTTTTACTTAGACTGTACAGGCTATGTAAAGGACCCACTATGCAGGGGATAGCAAGGGACTGTAATTAAGGTCGTTGGTAGTTGTAACTCTCTCTCTCTCTCTCTCTCTCTCTCTCTCTCTCTCTCTCTCTCTCTCTCTCTGGCTTGATGAAGGGTTGCCGTCGGGAGAAGGGACGCAGGCAAAAAAGAAAGGGTTTTAATAGCAATCACATAAAGTAACTCGTCCCTAATTGTATAGCAGCGTGCTTCTTAAATTAGGACCACCGCCTTGCACGACACTCCGTTTGTTTTTATTTCGGGGGAGGGGGTGGGGGGGGGGCCAGGGGGTGGGGTGGCAGTGTTGTTGGGGTGGGTATTGGGGTGGAGGAAGGAGTAACGGTTGCGTTAGTTTTGGCACCAAAAAGAGAAGTGATGGAAATTTTTATATATATATATATATATATATATGTATATATATAGTATATATATATATATATATATATATATATATATATATATATATATATATATTTCTTTATAAACTTTGTTTTCATCACTTGACGAACTTGTCATACTATCGTCGTCATCGTTTGCATTGGTGGAATTTGTTGTAAAGAAACATTAACTTGAAGAGTAGCTAAGGTCATGAATTCACCTAGCGGGTTAATGGGTACCAGTGTCAGTTAGGGTCGGGAAGAAGTGGCTGGTCTAGCAGCCTCATCCCTTGAAACGTATGTATGGGTGTGTTTTTACTTCCTGTAGCCATTCTGTGTTGAGAGAAAGAATATTGTGTCGTTGTGTATAAATGTGTAAATATATTATAACATTGTATACATACAACACATCTATATACGTATATATATATATATATATATATATATATATATATATATAATATGTATATTCATATGTGTATATACTATATATATATATGTATGTTCAAAATATACATATATTTATATACCTATGTACATATGTGCATGCGTGTCCGCGATTTTGTGCCTCACTGCAAATGTGTATTGGATTAAATTATCCTCAAAGACAGGAGAGTATATAATAGTGATACGATAAGTGGATGGCAATAATTTTGATTGATTAATGCTCAGCGTTAATTAGTAGAAGAGATTACGGCCCGTTATTGGGGTATTGTCACGTAATGGGGCGCCAATTGGGCCATTATTGGAAAGTGGATTTAGTTCGTTTTTAGCGAGAGAGAGAGAGAGAGAGAGAGAGAGAGAGAGAGAGAGAGAGAGAGAGAGAGAGCGCGCTTTGAATAACGGGTGTTGTGGAGAAATTATCGAGATGCATAAAAAGAAGCAGATAATTGTTGAGAGAGAGAGAATGAATTTTGAATATTTAGTATTGGAAGGAGAAAGTAGAGAGATACATAGGGAATGAGAAGCAGAAGCTTGAATATGATTTGAGAGAGAGAGAGAGAGAGAGAGAGAGAGAGAGAGAGAGAGAGAGAAGCATATGCTTTGCCTCTGTGCATATAAGGGTAAAATATTTTGCTTCATTTGTCTTTTTTGAATGTCTGTTCTGTTGGCCAATTGACCTAATGAATGATGTTTGTTACATAACATTTTGTGTAATCACGAAAATGGGGGAGCTGGATTTGTTATGGGGGTGTATCATAACATTTTTAATTGACCAAACTATCGTTTATGAATTGATATTATTGTTAGTAATCATCGATGAACGCCTCAATGGCGTGATCGGTATGGTCTTGACCTGCCACCTCAGTGGCCGCGAGTTAGATAGATACTCGGGCATTCCATTGAGATGTTGGAGATGCGTATTTCTGGTGGTGAAGTTCACTCTCGACGGGGTTCGGAAGTCACGTAAAAGCGTTGGCACCGTTGCTGAATAACCACTGGCTCCATGAAACGTAAAAACACCATGTAAACAAACAAACAAACAAACAAGTAATCATTGATGATGCAAATTTTGTTTGGTATGAATCTTTCAGTCAGATGTTTGTACTTGTATATTATAACAAGCTGCACAGTAATGATCAGTTTTCAATCATTCAGTCAGATGCTTGTATCGGCGCATAATAATCTGACCTTGCTTGAAAGCTCGGGCGTTCTCTCCTCCTCCTTTTGTGTTCCTTTCCTTTGGATGACTTAATTTCCCTTCCTTTGTCACGCACGATGGCAGCGGGGACTTCCAACAAAGGATGGATAATGTCATCGTATGCTTGGGAAACTGTGTTCACAGTTGACCTCGTCGAATTCGAATTAGGCGCTTTTGAAAGTCCGTCGTGTGTGTGTTTTTTTTTCTCATTTTATTTCTTTATCTGGTTTTTTTTATTGTGTTTTGTGAATTGATGAGAGAGAGAGAGAGAGAGAGAGAGAGAGAGAGAGAGAGAGAGAGACTTGCCATTGTGTTGGCTTCCCATGATTTCTGCCTGCTTCTTTTAATTAGAGAAAGTCACTTGTGTTGGTCGTTCAATGAAGTAATGAAGTTATTGCAGTGGAGCTGATACGGTACCGGTATTGAAAACTCTTAATTTTCATGGTGATTACCTCTCTCTCTCTCACAGAGGAATGCATATTCTGCTTTACAATCCAGATCCCACTTGTTTCCCTAAAGCCACTGACACAGGCTGACCATGTTATTACTAAACGTTCTACTATCGTACATTCAAGAAATAGATGAAGACTCTTAGCAAAATACGAGCGACACTGAACAGGTTGAGGTTATATCAGTCAACCCCAGAAACCAACCTCTTGAGCAAGGACTCGGTTCTTCTGTCATTACGTGTTTATTTGCGGACAAGGGGAAAAGGGGGTTGAGGGTTAATCAGAGCAATAAGAGGAGGGCGCTCGCAGGTATAAAGAGTGGCGTGAATGAACTAGTTTTGTACGCGTTGATGTACAAGGACCTTGCTATTGTAGTATTTAGTGTTTTCATGAATGAATGAGCTACGTCCCCTTTCCCCCTCCCCCACGAGGGGTAAGGGGGAACTTATAATGCGTTGTAGTGGGGAATTATGATTAACAGCGATAGTGTGTAATGACATGGGGGAGGGAGGGAGGGAAGGGGGGGGGCAGCTGTGTTTACTTACCTGAGAGGGGTTCGTGATGTTGATTGTATTGGATGACTTACGCTCTGATGGGTATGATTTATTCGGCCATGAAATGCGGCTGTGTTAACTCGTTCTCTGGCCACATGTGGGTAGGCACTGAATTTCAGGGTGTGAGTTATGTTCTTTTGTTTGCATGCTTTCGTGTATTGTGACTGTTAATGACATTACGTGGTCCCGCGTGTGCGTGGTTTTTGCTGATATATCTTGTTGTTGTGTAATAATAGTTGGAATTTCAGTCGTGTTTGGGCCACTTGCTTTTTGAATGTAATTCCACCAAGAGACACATGTGCGCATTTTTTTTTTTTTTTTTATTAATTTAATGTGGTTGTGAATTCTATAGTGTTAGGAGGACTACCAGTCGTGTTTGGATACTCAGTTTAAGGATTGTTATGTTGGCGAAACATAAACTGATTGTCTCTTGTTATATTTGATTATATTAGTGTTCCAATACGCAGTTTTATGTCTTCTGCTAAAAAATAGGATTATTGTTGCTGGCGAAATATATATACATTCCCCAAACTGATTGTATGTTGTTATTTTTTATTATATCAGTGTTCCAATACGCATTTTTCTGTCTTCTGCTAAAACACACATATTAGCACCTCAACTCATATTAGAAAGCAAGTTACATGGCTATTGACGAACAATGGTTTTGAATCTGGTCCTCACTTAGCGACTTGGTTAGGTTCCAAAGAATAGGTCTGTAGCTTATACAAGAATAGACGTCGTTGGCTTAAATTTAACCCAGGATTGTATAAAAGAATTTTTAGGTAACAGTCACTTGGTTTTTTTTTTTTTTTTTTTTTTTCATCCTTGATGAAGCTGGTTTTTATACATTTTATACATTTTCTAAAGTAAAGATCTTTTTCATTCTTATATCTTCAACAGTAAACCCTACCATTCTGGCCAAGGCCATCTTTTCCCTATTATCTCACAAATCTTGAATGAATCTCTTGCTGTTCGTATTACTGTAAACGTCATACAGGACGTATCAAAAATAGAAAACATTGCACACGTGGAGATTTAAATTAAATTTATATGACGATTTTCATGTGGTCTGTAACTTTTCGTAACTTGTTATGAAAAACTTGCGACACAGAGTTTGTTGCTGCTCAGGGGAGCATGGATCTCTCTCTCTCTCTCTCTCTCTCTCTCTCTCTCTCTCTCTCTCTCTCTCTCTCATACACACACACACACGAGAGCGCGCGATGACGACCGAGATATTAAGAACCGGACATGAAAAGCGGTCCAAGGTGTTTATAATTTATTTTTTTTATTTATTTATTTATTTTTTGTCAAAGTGGATAGTATCTTTTTGGGTTGTGATTCCGAATGTTATAGAGGACAGTCTTTAGTATGTAAAGGCCTCAGATATCGTGAAAATCACGTGTAAAGTCGGATTGGGAGACGGTTTTTCATGCACTCACTAATTCTTGAAGACTTCCACTCGCCATGAGTGCACGTTACTTTGATAAACAACTCTCTCTCTCTCTCTCTCTCTCTCTCTCTCTCTCTCTCTCTCTCTCTCTCTCTCTCTCTCTCTCTCTAGCACATATTTTTGCATGCTCAGTTTCAGTTCGGAGTCAGGATTTATTCAAGTCACGTGCTTTTAACTTGGCTGTGCTTCCTCACACACACACACACACACACACACACACACACACACACACACACACACACACACACATATATATATATATATATTATATTCATAAAAGTTATTGACAGTATGTTTATAATAAAGATAATATTCTTTTTACCTTCATATTTGCTATTAACAAGAAACTGAGAATTTGATTATGTGTTTAGGCATACAAGATGCAAGTTCAAGTGCCTTAATTCTTTCTTATTTATAATGCCCTGCTTTCAGAAATTTTATAATATATATGAGGCTGCGTTCTCGATGTTTGCTTATTTGCAAAATGTCAGATTCGTCAGTCAGTAGAGTTACTGTTGCATACCACCACCATCAGATGTATCACTAACAAAGTTGGTTCTTTTTATCGCTCAACACATGAATATTGAAATCCATCTTCCCTTACAGACCTAACAGCTCGTTCGGGTTGCCCCAGGTCCCTCAGTGTGAGGCACCTCTAATGTCTATCAGAGAATTGCTAATGCATCTTCTGGTATATTTTGCATCTTCCATTCTTGGATGGTCTGGGATGCAGCTTAGATTTTTGTCGATATTTTCCTCAGGTGAGCTGGCAACGCATTGAATAAACGCTGCATTATCGATGCTGGTGCGTAGGGGGATTAATGCCCTGTGTAACACTCCCCTCACACCCCCCCCCCCCCCCCCCCCCCCCCCCGAGTGGTTAGAGATGTGTATTTCTGGTGATAGAAGTTCACCCTCAACGTGGTTCGGAAGTCACGTAAAGCCGTTAGTCCCGTTGCTGAATAACTGCTGGTTCCATGCAACGTAAAAACATCATACAGACAATACAAACAAACAATCTTTCCTTAGTTTTCCTGGTATAGTTTTGAGCACTATTAATCTACCTCTGCTTGCTCTCTCTGATATTTTTAGCTCCGTGATGTTTTCGGTAATTCCTTCTACTGTGTCTGTTTCCATGCCTGTATTGTCTTGGTTGCAAACCAAAACGAAAACGCTTATGTATGTTAGTGGTGCTCTCCTCGGGTCTGCTGAGGCGTGTTCCTCCTCCTCCTCCTCCTCCTCCTCCTCCTCGTGAATTTTCACTCTTGGGAAATGTAATCCGACACAAAGCTTCAAGGGATTCCCCCTTTCGGACCCAAGAGTTAGGGCATAGTTCATTGCGGTCGCCGCTTCGTAGCGCACGATGACTTTGTTTGTGTGTGTGTGTATATGTTACTTCTGTTTTGCCGTTTCGTTTGTATTTGAAAAAAAAATATGAATTAAAAGTTTTGAAATTTTCAATGATTTTGATGTCAGTGTTCACTGGTGTCGGAAGAGGACGACAAAGTTAGTTTCGCGTTTTCCTTTTGTTAATCATGTTTTTTTTTTATCATGTTAGAATATCAAGAGTTCTGTTTAATTTAAGGGTAAAAGTCACTCGATGTTTTGACGTCGCTTTTGTGCGCAGTTGCGACAACTTCACTGGCTTTGGGTAAATATTGAAATGGAAAGAATTATAAATGTTTGTGATGGTTCAGGGCTCGTGCAGAATAATTGTTATAAAAACCCTGTTGCTGTTTCTTCATATAACCGTAACTGAGCAATGCACAACTGGAGCGCGATGGTCGATTGGAAGCGAAGACGTGTGGATGCTGAATGCAAATGAAAGAATCAGGTTGAAAGTTGCCGAGGTTAACTGTTGGCAAAGTTTGCTTGTTGCAAGAAGAATGTTAGGCAGTCAAGAACTAGGGAGATGCGTCGAAGCAGCATAAACATGATTTTAGGTTGAAAGGTTTGATTGGATGTCGGGCGATGGGTTGGTAGGGGGGCTAGTGCCGTCAGCGCACCTCACGGGGTGTACTGTAGGCTATTAATACTAAAGGTTCTTTGCAGCGTCCCTCCGACCGCTAGCTGCAGCCCCTTTCATTCCTTTTACTGTACATCCGTTCATATTATCTTAAATCATGCTACCCACCCTTTCTTAACAAGTATTTCATAGTGCAAATGCGAGGCAAAAACTCCTGTTACACCTTTCAAACCTACCTATTTCTAGCGCTGAATGACCTCGTGGGTCCAAGTGCTTGGCTTTTGGCCTAAACTCTATGTGCCATTCTATTCCGATAGGTTGGTGAAATGTGTACCTACGTAGAAGTGGGAAGTGATATTCGTGAGGGAAAGAGGAAGACGCCGAAAGTGTGTGAAAAAGGTGTAGGGAGTGTAGTGTGGGTGGGGTGAGGGCTCAACTGACTGTTCATGAGTCGCCTGTGTAGATGTATGAAGTGACTGAGGAGAAAAACAGATTAGGTAGTACATCCATTATATTATATGAATTTGAAACAGTGTAGAGATCGTTTTCTTCCATTATCTGGCGCCACCACATGCTTTGGGGGAAAAAGGTATAACCGGTACAGTTTCAGCTATAGTAGATTCACAATACCTGTGCATTTGATAGGTCTTTCAAGAGCATCCCTCAGGAGAGGTGGAACATACATCCTGCCTATGTGAACTCTCTCGAGAGACTCAGAGATTCCAGCCCCGTCATTGGCTTATTAACAGTCAATCAGGAGCGTCGTAAGTATAAATAATAAAGCAGGTCTAGACATCAAATGCATGGCTGATGTGAATCGACTATAGCCGAGGTTGGCCTCCAGAGGAAAAACAACACAAGTCACGGCCATCTTAGTCTTTAACTGCTGAATCACGAATGAAAATCGGTGCGAGAAACTTTTCACGACATAAGCTACTCACACGCTTAGTAGATCCGTCAACAGTGCGTTGAATATTCTGCGCATAACTGCGCCATTCACATCTATCTTACGTGCACTTTCTCGGTTGTAGAATGTTAATCGTCATCCTTGCTTGCAGTCTATTCACATTTTTTCTTGGTTTTTCGCTCCTTGTTTTTATCGAGAACTTACACACGCACTTCTCACAAAACTATCGTCATCAATTTTTTCCACCTCAACATATTTTGAACTCTGTTACGTACAATTGCGTTTAAAGCACCCAGCGCAACCAGCTTTTTTTTTTTTCAGTCCGGTACAGATTTTGAATTTCTCTCTCTCTCTCTCTCTCTCTCTCATCCGTCCTCTCTCTCACTCTCTCTCTCTCTCTCTCTCTCTCTCTCTCTACTCTCTCTCTATATATAATATATATATATATATATATATTATATATGTGTGTGTGTGTGTGTGTGTGTGTGTGTGTGTGTGTGTATTCACACACAATATATATAATGTAGTCAGACACATATGGAAGAGAAAGACTCCCAATTCTTATGCCACGAAGCCTTTGCAAAGACCATGCCCGTGTGCAGAGAAAAGAATCCTCCCACTCGCTGCATTTTAATTCAGTTAATCTTTTTCTGCTGAAAAGGGAAGTACTAACTCTCATGTCAAATTTGAATCAGCTAATGGCCACGATTCGCCGGAAAGGACGTCCAATGCACGGAAACCAGAAAGTATTTTGTCACTGCATAATGGAAGTGGCTCAGTTGAATGTAGAGGAGGATGACGTGTGTTTCTCTCTCTCTCTGTCTCTCTCTCTCTCTCTTCTAAATTTTCTTGATGCATGTTGTGTTTCTTCAAATGTAATTCCAAAAGTATTCGAAAGGTTTGCACATCTCTTCAAGAAATACTTATGAGTCAGACTTTCGTCTTGCATAGTATGTGCGCGTGCGTTTGTTTGTGCTGTTATTTTCTTAACAAGATCCTTTTATGAGACAGTATTTCCTATTGTTTGAACTGCTAAATAAACTGAAGAAGTTTTTATATAATTTTCAAAGAAATATTAAATTAAAACTGTGTTTTGGCCATTTCACGGTTCCTTATATCTGGAATTCATATTTACCTTGTACATCACTCGTATCGAATTTTTGTTTTGGTTTTTACATCGATATTTATTTAGATATTTTTTATCTTTCTTTTTTAAAGATATATTAAAATACAACAACGTTTTTGGGTCATTTCCCGGTGCCTTATATCTGGCATTCATATTTACCGTAACCATCACTCGTATCGAGTTTTTGACATCGGTATTTATTTAGATTTTTTTTTTTTTATCTTTTAACTATAAAGTTAGAATTTTGCAATCCCCCGACTTGATTTTTTACAGTAATCGTTTCTTTCCAGTTACTGCCAGGGTTTGAAAATCACTTCCGCCTCCCGATTTGAAAGAAAGAGCGTCGCTTTGCCTTTACGACTGTCATCTTTTTGCTTCCGTCGTGCCTCGGCTACATATAAGGAAGTTTATTTATTTTTATTTTTTTTCTTCCGATCGGTCTTTGAATAATGAAACGAAGCAAGCGAGAGACAGTAGGATACGTTCTGAACGATGGAAAGGAATACTTTCCGCGTACACGTTGGTTTTGTGTGTTTACTTCTACCCGTGATGAGGATCTTCAGCTGTCCAACTCGGCCGCTCTTTTTTTTACATTGAGGTGTTTTAAGCTTTTTTAGTAAAGTATCATCGTCAGTGTAGCAGGAAATCTGGGGACCCGCAGTGTCCCTGGGGAGAGTAGTAGGTAGCTCGTGACGTCATTGCCCCGAACGTGACTTTTTTTTCTCTCTCTCTCTCTCTCTCTCTCTCTCTCTCTCACTGATAACTGAACTCTTTTAAACATTGAATTGACGTCTTCCGAGCAGATTGTGGGTTGCTGATTTGGTTGATAAGAGAGAAAGAAAGCAGATGAAGCAAATGGTTCATTAAGTATAAATAATAAAGCAGATCTATAACCCCCCCGCCCGTCCCCCTATATTACTGGACAGATGTAAAACCCCTCCCCCCTTTCTTTTCCTGGCGAAGATGCTTTTCTCTACATTATGTTTTGCAAGCCTAATGATTGTTTGTTTGTTTGTATGGTGGTTTTTACGTTGCATGGAATCAGTGGTTATTCAGCAACGGGACCAACGGCTTTTACGTGGCTTCCGAACCACATCGAGAGTGAATTTCTATCACCAGAAATACACATCTCTCAGCCCTCAATGGAATATAATGATAACAACTATGGAGGTGATATCAGTGACATGGTATCCTGGTAATAAATAGCGATATTGTTGACCCGACGATTTATTATAATTCAGTGTAGCCAATTTTGTTAATAACCACGATAACAGTCAATACTTTCTATAAATGCAACAGTGAAAGTAACAAACTCATGAATCTTTTAGAAAGTAGTTTATGTCATTTCGTTGTCTTTGTGGAAACAAATGCAGAGAATTAAGCGACAGAATAGGATTGGGAATTGAAGGAAAGAAAACTTCGACAATAGGGGATAACGCAACCCCGGATTACGTACGTTTTTTTTAACGGGCCAAAAAAAAAGTGTCTGAATTGCAATTACAATTTCAAATGGATGGGGCCGGTTCGTAGATAAAGCCTGAATGAGTTGGGTAGCTGATGCTGGAGAGAGAGAGAGAGAGAGAGAGAGAGAGAGAGAGAGAGATTGTGTACACATATAATTACCGCTCTTTAATTTTTGTTCCCCTTTTGGGATGATAAGACAGTTTTAACGAGATAGCTCGTTGACCTATAATGAATTTGCCGAGAGAGAGAGAGAGAGAGAGAGAGAGAGAGAGAGAATGTCCTTTTCAGACGGGCAAAGGGACGATCCGGGAGTGAAAGTGGAAAGCTTGTAGGGGTACGAATCCATTCGTATTATTTTCGTACTCACGATAGTACTCCAAGCGCCACAGTACAGCTCAGCAGCACAGTTCAGGCCAAGAGACCTCTCCTTTAGTTAGGTCTTGGTACAGACTTGGTACACAACACGTGTAGAACGTGATTTCTCTACACATCTCAACTCACTTACTCTCCAAACTTCGGCTGTTCGGTGGTGGAATCAGTTCGGAGTCCTCAGACTTCTTCGTCCGCTCTTAAAGGGTACTCGTGTTAAAATTGTTTACTTTTTTTTTTTTTTTCTATAGCGAGGGAAGAAGACCCTTTACAACGGTTCTGAAGGGGAAAGATGAGCGCTGGTTTTAAAATGATGGGGGTTAATTTCTGGGCATATCTGGAAATATTCGTGAAGTCGTGATGGCAGGATTTAAATGTGTGTAGTGGGTTGGGGTGGGGACGTTATTTGTTGTGCTGTATTCTAGAATGCTTACCAAGAATAATTTGGCCTGTTTTATTAAATTTTGCGCTATTTCTGTTGTTGACTCTCTCTCTCTCTCTCTCTCTCTCTCTCTCTCTCTCTCTCTCTCTCACACACACTTGACCTTTATATTACGTCAGGTTATATTTTTGGGGTCGATTATCACATTTCTCTCTCTCTCTCTCTCTCTCTCTCTCTCTCTCTCTCTCTCTCAATTTTACTTACGTTAGTATTTACTAAGAAAAGTTTTGACCCATTACATTTAATTTACTTTGTATATCTAGTGTCGATTATTACTTCTAATACTTCTACTGTGTCGCCATTCTCTCTCTCTCTCTCTCTCTCTCTCTCTCTCTCTCTCTCTCTCTCTCTCTTCCCCAGAGAAAATTGTGAATTTTCCAACCGGCCTCTGTTTTCTTGGTATTTGCAGAATGGGACAGGGAGCTTAGGACGGGAGAGAAGTGAGTAAGAGAGAGAAATATGACCAACGAAGTGGTATTTTTTACTCTCTCTCTCTCTCTCTCTCTCTCTCTCTCTCTCTCTCAGGATCTTTGGGGGTAACTGAATATTGGAAATGTTGTGTGTCAAGTAAATTGTAACATCTGGTTTATGAAGTGGATTGTGTACCTTTTTCTATTTCCATTTTTATTAGTGAACTATTTCGACTCGAGGTATTGGTTTTAGAACTGTGAGAGGAAAGGGGTAAATTTAATTACTCCTAAAGTAAAAGAGAGAGGTCATAACCACTTTATTTTTTGTGAAGAATCTCTTAAGTTCTCTGCATTATAGGGAGATGTGAATTATACCAAACATATGTTATGAGTGGTATGATTAATTAGTTAAGCGATGCACAATACTTTCCTTGGACTGACAAGTTACAGGGTAGTGGCGAAGTCATTCAGTGTTTTTTTTTATTTCCTTTTATTTTTATGAGAATTGTGGTTGTTTCTTATTTTCTAGCTGCCCGTACGGAATTAGTCTTAACTGCCAGAGCATGCACATGTATATATAATATATATATATATATATATATATATATATATATATATATATAGTTCTTGAACCAAGCTTTCCATACAAATGTGCCAAGTACAGCAGTAGAGAGATACATGATATTCATGTATGTGTATTTTGAAGAGAGAATGATATGGATTAAACCTCCTCTCGTTGCTTTCTGACTCTTTTCGTTTTTATAAATTGAAGATATCTTGCTGGCATCAAACACCCCCCCCCCCTCTTTTTTTTTCTCTCTGTCCTCACCATCATCCCCACAGGATTGGAACAACTTGTAGGGGGTGGGGGGGGGGGAACTGGGTGGAGGAAGGTTATTTAAGAAAACAATGCCAGTGTCTGTAGGCCAGGGGTCACCATTACATGTTTTAGGACGAGGGCCTCACGGCTTAAAAGTGAGCAGAAAAGCCAGATGCTTGTAGATAAGAGAAGGCAAGTTAAATTATTTAATGTGATTTCTCTCTCTCTCTCTCTCTCTCTCTCTCTCTCTCTCTCTCTCTGTCTGTCTGTTGCAAATGGTTTCATTTCTACATGTCAGGAAGTCCGTGGTCCTTTTGAGAAGAAGAAACTGCCACGGAATATGTTTACAGTGTACCACGTTGTATGTCTACTGTTGCGCCTTGATTGTGATCAGTGATTGCCAGATGTATGTTACTTATGTTTTGATAGTTGTATGAGTTGTATTATCATGCTGTTGTTATTGTGCTTTATTATGTACATTTATTCGGGGGAAGTCATTGATTTGTTCTTAGTGGTTATACAGTCTAATCTGTGCCCAGTGCTAATACCCAAACGTTTTCTCCATTTTGCACAACTATAGTAGATTCACATCAACCGTGCATTTGATGTCTAGGCCCGTCCCTTACGACGCTCCTGATTGGCTGTTGATAAGCCAGTCACAGGGCTGGAAACTCTCAGTCTCCCTCGAGAGTTCACCTAGGCAGGATTTATGTTTCACCTCTCCAGAGGGATACTTTTGAAAGGCGTATCCCTCAGGAGAGGTTAAACATACTTCCTGCATACGTGAGAGTTTCCAGCCCTGCGATTGGCTTATCAACAGCCAACCAGGAGCGTCGTAAGGGACGGGCCTAGACATCAAACGCAAGGTTGATGTGGATCTACCATAGCTGATTTGTCCTTGCAATCTGGCGGTCTCAGAAAGAGCGATGTCCTGACATCAGAGTGGTGTCGGGAAACACGATACCCAGGAGGAGCCTGTGACGACTACAGTATTTATGTTGTTGTTTTCATTAGTATTATACCCTGGTCCAGAGCGTACACGGGCTCTTGCTTTTTATAAGCTGCCCAAAAGAGTACAACGTTTTTTTCCAGTGCATTTATAGCTCGATAGGGAAAGTAAACTATTCTTTTTATTTTATTTTTTTCATATTCCGAACATTTTGGAACTTCTAAAAAAAATATAATAATAAAAAAGACCTGACGGGAAAATTTTATAAACTATTCCCCATTTTACTTTTCTATTTTCCAAACGTTTTGGAACATTGAAACAAAAAAGGATTCATAAAAGTTATTTTTGGGGATTTTTTTTAAATTTTATTTTCGGAGCTGTTAGGAATAAAACTGTTCACCTGGATGGAGTCTGGCGACGTCATGAGCTGTTGTGATTTCGTGTACGTACACGCTGAGGTGTGTTCGTACCTTTGCCTGCCTGCCCACCTGTGGGAAATATTCTGTTACCTGCATACCGGTTACCCGAGGCTTGATTAACGGCCTCTCTCTCTCTCTCTCTCTCTCTCTCTCTCTCTCTCTCTCTCTCTCTCCTCTCTCTCTCTCTCTCTCCACCCCTTATCAGTGTAAACGCCTTCCTGTTGCGATATTTTCCACAAAATAAAAGCTCTCTCTCTCTCTCTCTCTCTCTCTCCTCTCTCTCTATGATATATAATTTTGAATAGTTTTTAAATGTTGAAAGTCCTTTTTATGTTACTTTTATTTCTCCATTCCACGTACGTACGTTTTATATTTGGAGAGAGAGAGAGAGAGAGAGAGAGAGAGAGGGGGGGGGGTAAAGTAAAATAAAATAAGAAAAATAAAATAAACTATTCTTATTTTATTTATTCTTATGCTCATCAATATTGTTCTTCAGAGCCGCCTTTCTCTCTCTCTCTCTCTCTCTCTCTCTCTCTCTCTCTCTCTTTTTGCAGCACAATACTCAGTACGTTCTTCAAGTGAATGTCAAGATCTTAGGGCTACTCTTTATGGGATCTGATAAATACTTTAAGGGTGTTTTTTTCGGTGGGCCACTTAACAGCTGTCGGGTTCTCAGACGTAAGAACGTCGCTGTGCTTATTGAAGAATGGGGGATGATGTAAAATACGATGTGTCAATCATTGTGTGAGTTACTTTTGACTGTAATTGTCACCGACATTAGTTGTGATATCAAAATACTGAGTAACGTTTGACTATTATTATTATTATTATTATTATTAGTTGTAATGTCAAAATGCTGCATAAATTTTTAGTTTTTATCTTATTATTATTATTATTATTATTATTATTATTATTATTATTATTATTATTATTATTATTATGTTGGTCTTGATCTCAAAATGCTGTTATTTGTTAAATCATTATTGTAATAATTTTATTATTTTTATTATTGGTGGCTGAATAACATTTGACCGTTACTGTTATTATATTATTATTATTATTATTATTATTATTAGTAGTAGTAGTAGTAGTAGTATAGTAGTAGTAGTAGAAGTAGTAGTAGTAGCTGCAATAGCAGCATGACACTGATACCAGACGATCCCACTGCTGTTTGATCAGCTGATATACATTGCTTTATCGTGTTTATATCATGTTCGTGGATGAACTGAAAGAAAGCTGTCTGAGCAACAACAGAGAGAGGAGAGAGAGAGAGAGAGAGAGAGAGAAGAGAGAGAGAGAGAGAGAGAGAGAGAATGTGGTTAGAAAATGAAGCCGGGGACGAGTGGGAGGTTGGAGAGATGAATGATTCGCTTCGCTTTGCATGATGGCCTTTTCGTGTAGCGGAGAGAGAGAGAGAGAGAGAGAGAGAGAGAGAGAGAAAGCGTTATGTGAATAGCATATTCTGGTGGTGGAGAGATTGATGTAGGCTGACGTATACTAGAGGGAGAGAGAGAGAGAGAGAGAGAATACCATTTATGTTCTTTTGGAGATCTATTTTTGAACTGGAACGTTAAGAAGAAGCTCTCGAAGAAAAGAATGCTGACGAGTCATATATTTAGTTCTTGAACATCATTAGAGTGGGAGAGATTTGTTATACAACTCGGGAGAGAATGGTTGCACGGTTGAAGAGAAGCCTTCCCTAGCAGTTAAGTGAAGAGAAAGAAAGGAGCAGTTTTTATTTATTTTTTTTTTTTATTTTATTTTTTTTATGAAGTGGCAGTCAAGGTCACTTGGTCCTCCTTCGACTGCTGCTGCTGATGCCGCTGGTTTGTTGACTTTGCCTCCTCCTCCTCCTCCTCCTCTCCTCCTCCTCCTCCGTGTTGGACCTTCGTCTTTCGTCTCCCTCGTTCTTCATATAAAAGTTATTGGCATGTATCATCCTCCTCTTCACATATGGGCCATTGGGCCATCATCTCTCTCTCTCTTCTCTCTCTCTCTCTCTCTCCTCTCATCTCTCTCTCTCTCTCTCTCGATTCCAATGTTTGACATCTTTTTTGCTATTTTATCTCTCCATTAACTCTCCTTGATAAATATATCATCCTCTGTTCTCATTACAATATATTGTCCATTGACAAATTTTCATGGATGCAGAGATACTCATTGATACTACTTATGAGGCAATAAAGCAGCATACCTACGAAGAAATAAATTTACGATATGACAACAGAAAAGCAAATCCCGAAGAGGCTCTACCCAGATCTACACAATGACGGGAAAGAGGAAAAATAGACAAGAAAGACAAAATCTGCAACCTTTTGAAAAAGAGGAATTTGAAATTTGGAGAAAAGTGGTTCTTACAAACATCCTAAGGTATGTCAAAACTATGAAATATATGGTAAATGTGTATACTTAGATGGCTATGGGGATGATTGCAGAGATCTGCATCCAAAAATATGTAAAAACCTAAAAGAAGGAAAAGGATGTAAGTTCGACAAAAAATGCAAATATATGCACCCTGTAGCCATGAATCATAATCAAAATAAATAACCAACCAAGTAATAAAATCCAAAATAAGAAAGAAACAAATAAAGAGAGAAATCAAGAATATCAGGTAAAAGAGAAAGCAAACCACCAATGAGATATGCAGAGGTGTCAGCAAAAAATTTCAAAGCATCAGCTCCGAAATTCTACTCAAGAGATAATAACTGTATTTATTATGCAAGAGGATATTGCAGAAACGGAGAAAATTGCAGATTCAGACACAAAATGAATAATTATGATGAAGGAAGATCAAAATATTATGGAAAAGTTGGAATTTTTAATGTCAGAATTTCTGGAAATGAAAAAAAAGAACAACATCACCAGAACGGAGGAAAGACATGGGAAAATCCTTATTACTACCAATATTAAATGAAGGAGAAAACACGCAAACCATCATAGTGATGAATGCGCAGGGTTTAGTTACGAGTAACTCAAAAAGAAAAAAATAGAGTAACTTAGAAGAACTAACCCAAAATGAAAAGAAAATAGATATATAATGAATATAAGTGAAACCTGGTATTTCCCCAAGAGACTGGGAATGATGATCAAATAAAAGGGTTCCAAACTTATAGATCAGATAGAAAAAAATAGGAATCAAAGGGGGGAACCGCAATATATGGGAAAGACAAAAAAACAAGGAAAAACATATGAGAAAATATAGTAACTCAGAATGTGAACTAATAGCGGAGGTAGAATTTGAATCTGAAAAATTGATGAACATAGTAATATATAGACCTCCTAATACTAAAGAGTTTGACTTAATAATTGAAAAATTGGGATGATATATGTTAGAATCAAAAGGACTGGACTATTCTCCTATCTGGTGACTTCAACTTTCCTTTCGTAGAATGGATGAACGAATAGGAGACTGTGGTTTGTACTTATACATATAAAAAGAGAGTAATAGTAGTGCAGAAGATAAGAGGCCCAATTTGAAAAAGCTATTAGATATGCTACTAGAATACAACATTCAACAAATAAATCACCTGCCAACAAGAAAGGAAAATACTTTAGACCTAGTATTTGTGAACGAGATGAATTATGTTAAAGAATAATAGTTTATAATGCGAGTATTCAGATCATAATGTCATAGAATTAACAGTTCATTCCAAAGCAAGTGAAATAGAGATAAGCAAGAAATGAAAAAGTGGGAAGGATATGGAAAATACAACTTCTACAGTAAAAATATAAAATGGTCAGAAATTAATGAAGAATTAAACAAAGATTGGGATAACATTTTCGTAAGTGATGACATAAGGGTAAATACGGAGATATTATATAAAATATTGGAGAAAATAGTGGATAAATATATACCGAAGAAGAAAAGTAAACATCATTCATGCATACCAAGAGACAGAAGGATCTTGTTCCAGAAAATCAGAAAGTGGAAAAAAGGTCTTGCAAAAGAAAAAAATGCATGGAAACGTTATAGAACTAAAAAGTAAGATAGAAAATGCAGAACAAAAGATTATACAATCAAAAGAAAATGAAAAGAAAAACGGGACTTGGAAGAAAAAACCTATTAAATATCAAGCAAAACCCCAAAACTATTATACTCATATGCGAAGAAGATGAATAAAAGAAGAATAGAAATAGGCCCTCTGAGAATTGAAAGGAGATTAACGAAATGAAAAAAAAAAGGAAATTTGCAAACATACTGGCAGAACGATATAAGAGAGAATTCACCCCTAGAATAGATAATGAAGATAATGATATAGAAGTAAGGGACGAAAATAGTGAAGTATTTAGCTGACATACAATTAATGAAGCTGATATTGTGCAGGCAATTAATGAAATTAAAAATGGAGCTGCTGCAGGGCCGGATGGAGTCCCTGCTATTTTGTTAAAGAAAGTAGTCATTCTATCGCAAAGCCACTTGCAATATTATTAAGGCAAAGTGTTAGATACAGGCAAGATTTATGATGAGCACAAATTAAGCATATATCACCACTACTTTCAAAAGTGGATCAAGACTAGAGGCAAGTAATTATAGGCCTGTGAGTCTAACATCACATATTATGAAAGTGTATGAAAGGGTAATGAAGAAAAATATTATGAAACATTTAATAAAAAAAAAAAAAAAAATAATTTGTTTAATATAGGACAACACGGTTTCGTACCCGGAAAAAGTACACAAAACCCAACTGTTAGTCCACCGTGAGAACATATTCAAAAATATGAAAAGCGGAAATGAAACAGATGTGGTTTATCTAGACTTTGCAAAAGCTTTTGACAAAGTAGACCATAATATATTAGCAAAGAAAATTAGAAAACACAATATCGTAGATAAAGTAGGAAGATGGTTAAAAGAATTTTTACACAACAGAAAACAAAAAGATAGTTATTGCAAACGACGAGAAATCGGATGAAACCAAGGTAATATCCGGTGTGCCACAAGGTACGGTGCTAGGCTGCAATATTGTTTGTTATTATGATTGAAGACATAGACAGTAATGTTAAGGATTCGGTAGTGAGTAGTTTCGCTGATGACACAAGAATAAGTAGAGAAATTACTTGTATGAAGATAGGAACGCTCTACAAAGAGACCTTAACAAAGTATATGATTGGGCAGAGGTAAATAGGATGGTATTTAACTCTGATAAATTTGAATCAATAAATTATGGAGACAGAGAAGGAAAGCTATATGCATATAGGGGACCTAATAATGAGACAATCACAAATAAGGAAACAGTTAAAGACCTTGGTGTGATGATGAATAGGAACATGTTATGCAATGATCAAATAGCCATTCTGTTGGCAAAATGTAAAGCAAAAATGGGAATGTTGTTACGGCACTTCAAAACAAGAAAAGCTGAACA
This sequence comes from Macrobrachium nipponense, assembly GCF_015104395.2. NCBI lineage: Eukaryota > Metazoa > Arthropoda > Malacostraca > Decapoda > Palaemonidae > Macrobrachium > Macrobrachium nipponense. The sequence continues at coordinate 87,636,243 of NC_087210.1, read as the reverse complement.
CATGATTATGCTTTATAAAACATATGTTCGTAGTCCACTTGAATATTGCAATATGATATGGTACCCACACTATCAAAAGGATATTGCACAAATAGAGAGTGTACAAAGGTCCTTTACAGCTAGAATAGAAGAAGTTTAAGGACCTAGACTACTGGGAAAGACTACAATCCTTAAATTTATATATCTAGAAAGGAGAAGAGAACGCTACATGATAATTCAGGCATGGAAACAGATAAGAAGAATAACAGAAAATATCATGGAACTAAAAATAATCCAGAAAGAAGCAAGCAGAGGTAGATTAATAGTGCCCAAAACTATACCAGGAAAAATAAGGAAAAGCACACAGAAACATTAATCCACTACGCACCAGCATCGATAATGCAGCGTCTATTCAATGCGTTGCCAAGCTCATCTGAGGAATATATCAGGAGTGAGCGTAGATGTGTTTAAGAATAAGCTCGACAAATATCTAAACTGCATCCCAGACCATCCAAGATTGGAAGATGCAAAATATACCGGAAGATGTACTAGCAACTCTCTGGTAGACATTAGAGGCGCCTCACACTGAGGGACCTGGGGCAACCCGAACGAACTGTAAGGTCTGTAAGGTAAGGTCTCTCTCTCCATCCTTTGCCTCGACCTCCCTAACATTCCGCTTCTTGGCATGTGAGTCATAATTATAATTGATAATTTGGCTCTGGGGAGGACGCTTCTGAAGGAGCAGATACCGTTACATTGTTTGTGCCTCTGCTGACCAAAGCTGCGAGTTACATACTTCGGAGTACCTAGGCGACCCGCGGGGGGTTTGGGGGGGGGGGGTGGGGGGGGGGGGGGGGTTGGAGAGATTACGTACGGTGGGCGATCGTGTTCCGTCAAAGTACATACAACCATGTCAAAATTAACAACAGGAGGGTATTGACGAGGTAATTCACAGCTCTTTCTTGGGTTGGACCTTTAGTCAGACTATATCTCTCTGTGTGTGTAGGGCGACTTGGGTAGGACCTTGCATCTCTCTCTCTCTCTCTCCCGTATGTGTGCAGGGCGAAGGCGAAATAGAGATATTAGTAAGATGAGATAAGGGATCTTGCTGGTTTCTGTGTGTTTCGTATTAAGAAGAAAACCTCAGGAAGATCATCATAACAATAGATGTCTGAAGTTAATACGGGAAGGAAGTAAAGTATGAATTATGTGGGGAGTAAGAGAGAGAGAGAGAGAGAGAGAGAGAGAGAGAGAGAGAGAGAGAGAGAGAGAGACTGAAGGCCGTGCTCCATATCTTTTAGATAATCAAGGAAGCCCAAAACTGGGTCTCTCTGTAGTAGCTTATAGTAGGCTCCATCGAGATTTAAATTGTGTTCAAATGATTTTACCTTTAATATAAAAAAAGGAATTTTTACCCTCACTTCGAAGGCGTTTCCTGATTGGCTTTCTCTTTATTTAGTCGACGACTATGACCTTTTAGCACAGCCCTTTTTTGTCATTTTTTGTCATCTCTGTCAACTCAGGAATGCTGGCTAAATATGCTGTTGTCGTTGCAGTCTCTGGTAAGCTCAGCTGTTGTGGTTAAATTGGCCTGTTAACGGACCTGTCATTACTACTCTTTCTTTAGCAACTCAGATGAGCATCAGCCCAACAACCATTGGCCTCTGTTTGTGTTGGTGTTTGAGAGAGAGAGAGAGAGAGAGAGAGAGAGAGAGAGAGAGAGAGAGAGAGAGAGAGAGAAGTTACCAAATTTGTCAGTTGCCGACTGTAAAGAAAGTGATTTTATAAAAGATCACAGCAGCAAATATTTTATTTCTGTCTCCGATTTTCCCAAGTCAATTCATGACCATTCTTTGGTTGCTGCCTTGAGTATTTTATTTTTATTTTTCATTACTATTGCACCATTGCAGGCTCTCGAGTCACACAAATTCAAAAGACATTTGAATAATGACAATTATGTTAATGTTGGAAAATTATGTAACTGGGTTAAGCTGCATCAGAATATGGAGACCCTGAGATCAGTAAATTGGCCTGGCATTTGATTTTTATCTTTGCGTGTTTAAGATTTTATTAGGCTATTACTCAATAGAGCTTGCAAGGTTGCATAGCATCGAGATATGTGGGCTTTAACGTGGCAAGTGGTTGCTTGTTCTCGACTGGATGTGTGCGTTGAAGAAGCTGTAGTGAAGACTCTGTTGTTTAGACATCGTCTCACTCGGTATTGTTGTTTTTGTTGTTGTCGTCCTATTGTTTGTTGTTGTAGTAGCACCATGTGACACCTGAATGGTCCAGCATGTATGTGCGTGTGTGTGTGTGAGAGAGAGAGAGAGAGAGAGAGAGAGAGAGAGAGAGAGAGAGAGAGAGAGAGAGAGAGATAAACTACAATTAATTTAGGTATACCCATAAATAAACATATATCAACGAAAAACAAGTGTTAATATAAAACTGAGGTACACGACAGATATACACCAGATATACAACATCCCTGACACAGTCGAAATAACCCAAAATGCGAACATTCTGTGTATGTGTGTGTGCGCTTGTGCTCGCGAGTGGGTTGTGTGTGTGTTTCGATTGAGAGAGAGAGAGAGAGAGAGAGAATATCTGTGTGCATTTCTGAATGAAGAAGATTGATGTTTGTTCAGGAAACCTTTTTGTCCCTACCATTCAAATGTCAGACCGTTCTTTTGTCTATATAGATCAAGTTTCTTCGTCTGAAGCTTTAAGCGAAGTAGCAGTTGTCAGCAGGTGCTCGATGGTTTAATGATATTTTCAGAAGCACTCCGACAGATCGCTCTGCCTGAGGGCGTCCGCTGCTGCTTTGAAGATTGCCAGGCTGCTATAGTACTTGGGTTTTTGGGACAAGGCTAAAAAAGGGGGAGTGAATTGTATGTAATAAGGCCATATAAAATTATCGGATTTTTTAGAACCCCTAAGTTTTTTCTTTTAGGTGGATTGATTTGAGGTTTTCTGGCTTTTTTCAAACTTGATTTTATTTATTTAGCAGGGTTTTAGAACAAGGATAAAAGGGAGTGAATTGTATGTTATAACGCCAAATGAAATTATGAGGTTTTTTAGAAGGCCTAATTTACTTTTAGGTGAACTTATTTGATGTTTTTTGGGGTTTTTCAAACTGATTTTATGATGTTTCGTTTCTGACCAAGATACTCTAGCCAAAGTGAACGTAGATTTTTGTTATGAAGTTGAATACAGAATTCGTTCATTCAGTACAGGATTAAGGTACACAAGAATACATTAAAAATTAGAAAGTTTGGATGATTACCATAGATGTTTAGTTATTCATCAAAGAGAATGTATGAAGCATTGGTCAGATCTCTTATAGAATATTGAAACAATAATCAGCTTAGAGCGTTTTTGAGGAGGAATGATTAAGAGATGTGCGAATGTGGTTTATTAGGTACGATGATAAAAAAACCGTAAGTTCATGGATGCTAATTAACAAATTTGCAAAGGTGACGAAAGGTATTATACGATATAAGAATGAGAACGCTTCCACGGATATGAGAATCAATTTTACACACACACACACAAAGACCCGCCGGAGTATAGAGTTCAGAGAGAGGAGACGAGGGGGGGAACTAAGGATGGGTAATGACTGTAGTAGTTTGGTGGGGTTGTCACCGTGATCGTCGTCGTCGTCCTATCAAGGGAAGACGATGATGATGGTTAATTGGAGGAGATAAAGAAGAAGGGACCCGTCTCTACTCTGTTGCGCTGCTGCCGTGGGAAGGGAACGGAAGGGAGGGGAGGGGAGGGTGTATTGTGTTCCGAGAGGAAGTCGGGGAAGCGTTGAAACGGCGGAGGGATTTTGGGTGGCGTAGGGGAGAGGGAGGGAAAGGATTGTTGTGGTTGGGGGAGAAGGTTGGTTGTGGGTGGGGTAGAAGGATGGCTGTGGGTGTGGGAGGGGTTGGGAGAAGGTTGGTTGTAAGATGGGGAGGGTTGGGGAGAAGGTTGGTTTGTAGATGGGAGGGGTTGGGGAGAAGGTTGGTTGAGATGGGAGGGGTTGGGGAGAAGGTTGGTTTGTAGATGGGGAGGGGTTGGGGAAAGGGATGTTGTGAAAGGACTGAAGGATGGGTGTAGATGGGGGGAGGGGTTTGGGGAGAAGGATGGTTATGGATGGGGGGTTTTGAGAGTAGGATGGTTATGGATGGGGTAGGGGTTTTGGGGGGGAGAAGGATGCTTGTGGATGGGGGAGGGGTTGGAGGAGAAGGATGGTTATATGGAAGGGGGGTTTGAGAATAGGATTGTATGGATGGTGGAGGAGAAGGATGCTTGTGGAAGGAGCTGAAGTTGAGTTGGATGGAGAGAGATAGGGATGGTTGTGGATGGGGGTGGAAGGGGGAGAAGTGTGCATCATGAAACACTTGATTCTGAATGGGGCAACTGAAGGAAATCGACGAAGGATGGGAACAGGAAAGCTTTTGTGTATTATAGTCGAAATAGAATTGTGTCAGGCAGGAAACATGTTCACGTATATTCACTTTCACTGTTGACATACTGGAACTTAGCCCAAAATAGCTGAAATTTATTCTTTTCTGTATTTTATTTTTGGAATGTTGACCTTTCCTGAAAAATGTTTGAGGCAGTCTTAATGGTGGAATTGTTTTAATGGGAATACACACTCACATGGAAGAAAATCCTATCGATCTATTATATAACTCTCCCCCCCTCCTCAATTTTGCACTTACTCTGTGAAATGTGCATTATATTTTGCCAACTTTGTGAATTATGTTTTGTCAAAGTTTATACTGTTCCATTTCATTAAGACTCCAAAGTGCTTCCTTGTAAAGAGGTTATATGCTTGAACGAAATCTCATAAAAAGAAAATTTGTTATTTTCATGTAATTTTTTCTTTTTTTAAGAAACCTTTTTTTTTTTTTTATCGAAACCAGGCGCACACTTTATGCAAATATTCACATCTCTCCTTTGAAACTAGAGAGAAAACGAAGATTCTCTCTCTCTCTCTCTCTCTCTCTCTCTCTCTCTCTCTCTCTCTCTCTCTCTCTCTCTCTCTAAAGAAAATAGGATATTGACGGGCTTTCAAAATTCAGTATCTTATAATTGGTAATGGTCATGCTAGTCGATTTCCGAGCATCACGACACCATTCCTGTAGCCCTTAACGAAGACTGGTGTAGACGATGATGAGTCGCTTGTCTGTAGAATAAAAGACACGGGATTTTTGAATTGAAAAAGTTCTGCACTAAACTAAAACATTATACCTAAATCTGAAATATATATACTATATTTATATATAATTTGACTTTTGAATTGAAAAGTTCTGAACTAAGCTAAAACATTTTTCCTATATTTTTTAAGTTACATTTTAGGAAAGGCTTCTGTTTCATTGCTTATTCAAGTATTACTAATTTAGTGTATACATATAATGTATAATTTCATGCATGCATGTATTATGTAATTGCTTTGGGTTATTAATATCATCATAAGCGTATTATCGTGCTTTAACCAACTCAGTTTGTTGCTAGATTCTGAAATGTTTATCTTTCTTTCCAGGTGAGTGACTGAGTACACGTTACAGATGAGACGCCTTGGTGGAGTTCAAACGGTAAATATAGTTATGATTTAGAATGTTTTTTGTCTTTCTGGCTTTCGTTGTCTCTTGACTTGTTTGCCCACGATCGTTCTTGTTATTGCTCTTACTGTTTTAGTCTTCTGTTAAAAGAAAACTATTGTGCCGGCGTTGTTTGTCTTTCGACACTTTTTCTGTCCGCCTTCACGTCTTAAAAACTACCGTGGCTAGAGGGCTGCAAATTGGTATGTTGATCATCCACCTTCCAATCATCAAAACATAGCCTTCTAGTCTAAGTAGCTTTGATTTTATTTAAGGTTGAAGTTAACCGTAATCATGCTTCTGGCAACGATATAGGACAGGCCACCACCGGACTGAGGTTAAAGTTTCATGGGCTGCCGATCTTACCGAGACCGCCGAAAGATAGATCTATTTTCAGTGGCCTTGGTTACACGCTGTATAGACAACTCGATTGCGGCGAAGATTTGGCGCAATTAGTTTCATTTTGAATTTGAGTTGAAAGGTTCGTTGCGTTAAATATTTCAGTTTTGCTTGTTGACTGCCTTTTACCGTTTTTATCATCTTACTGTAATGGGCATTATGTCTGTCCGTCCGTCTGTCATTCTATCACGGCCAAACTGCTGGTCCCATGGGCATGAAACTGGGCAGGGTTATAGTGGTGACCCCTAAGATGGTTTATAATGGGGTTTCATCTTTCCTCCCCCCACCTCTCCGATGGGGGTGGGGGGTGAAAAGGAATTTCCTGAAACGGGGCTGGTTGTTATCGTAGACTTAGGTACGTTACGAATTTATCATACATAATTTCTGTATACATATGTTTGCTAGTATTTTTAATGTCAGTTGTATATGTCTGTCATAATTCAAAGATCAGTTTTGCTCTGTATCGACTAGAAATATTGTTCACCAATATTATTTTTCACTAGAAATTAAATAGTTGCAATATAGAGATAAGGGAAATAGAAAATGAAATTGCAGAAACCTTTGGGGGTCTAGAAAAAAAAGTATAGAATTTTGATATTGGTGAAACCGGTTGACTTTGCACCTGTTTGATGATAGGTTAATTGGGTCGGGGAAACCAATTTGTGATTGAATAGAGAGAGTCAAAGGGAAAGTATTGGAAAATATCAGCCGGGTGAGAGAGAGAGAGAGAGAGAGAGAGAGAGAGAGAGAGAGAGAGAGAGAGAGAGCAATAAAATGTCGGTCATGCGAGGTGAATAGAAGCAGTATTATATATATATATATATATAGATATATATATATATATATATATATATATATATAGTGCTCGTAGAAAGTCTCTTTTGATGACATTTTTTTACTGTTCCGAGACTCTCTCTCTCTCTCTCTCTCTCTCTCTCTCTCTCTCTCTCTCTCTCTCTCTCTCTCTCCATTGACGGCATATTTTGCATTTTGAAAAGGTAATAAGCATAACTAATTTTAAGTATGCTGTTTTCTTTTTCCAAATATTGCTTTTTTCATTTTATGGCTTATATGTTAATTTAACTAGTTAGCTAATTCTTAAGTAATAACCTTGGAAGTAATATAAGTTATAAGTAATATTATAAAAGCATGCACGCCATTGGTCCATTTTTAAGAAAATGTGAATTTAAAAAAAAATCAAATAGATTTCACGACTGTTTCCTGTCCATCGATTTTCGCAACTTAATTCGGAAAAGGTATAGAAGACCCTAAGAAAATGGAAATTTAAAAAAAATCAAATAGATTTTACGACTGTTTCCTGTCCATCGATTTTCGAAACTTAATTCGGAAAAGGTATAGAAAACCCGAAGAAATTTGGGCGGCTCTCGGGACCGTGGGAGAAAAAGCGTTAATTGAGAAACATATTTCTCAGCTCTTTTTCTCCTACCCAACCTTTCCAGAAGGGGTGTTGGGGTTGTGGGGGGGAGGGGGGGGGGGGGAGGGGGGGGGGGGGCGTTATGTTGGGCCTGCTTAATTGGGTAACACTTGTGGATAGCGGAAGACCGAATAATTATGTTCCGAGGTTTTGGCCAGGATGAAGCAGTGGTATAGCCGGTTCACTTAAGGTAGACTCTTGGATGATCCCTATGCTTGCAAGACGTTTGTTTGGCGACAGCTTATTGGCTGGTATGATCAGAGAGAGAGAGAGAGAGAGAGAGAGAGAATTTTATTAACAAATTTAAATTTTGGAGTGCTTAATTTGATCCAGGATGAGTTGGAGAGGAGTTGATGGGAATAAATTGCATCGAGGTTATTTCATTGCAGTTTGAAAATGACCACGGAATTTTTGTCCTTTTGCGCATACTAGGACAGAGAATGTCCTTTGTGGTTATTTTATTGTATTTTGAAAATGCACCATAAATTTTTGTCCTTTTGCGCATACTAGGAGAGAGAACGTTGTGGTTATTTTATTATATTTTTAAAATGCACTATAGATTTTTTTTCCTTTAGTGCATTAACCTTGCATCTGATATCTAGGCCAGTCCCTTACGACGCTCCTGATTGGCTGTTGATGAGCCAATCACAGGACTGGAACTCCGTCTCGCTTAAGAGTTCACATAGGCAGGATGTATGTTCCACCTCTCCTGAGGGATACGTCTTTCAGAAGTATCCTTCAGGAGATGTGGAACATACATCCTGCCCATGTGAACTCCCTCGAGAGACTGAGAGTTTCCAGCCCTGAGATTGGCTTATCAACAGCCAATCAAGAGCGTCGTGAGGGACGGGCCTTGACTCCGGATGCACGGAGAGAGAACGTTGTAGTTATTTTTATTGTAGTTTGAAAATGATTGCAGATTTATTTTTCATGTGCACACTAGAGAGAGAGAGAGAGAGAGCAGTTGCATCCCAGGGCTTTTGAACTAAAGGGCTCTTGAGAGCATTACATGTGGGAAAGGAATCGATGGTTAATAATACCGTGGCTCCCAACTGAAGGATGAAATAGACTTTGGGCCGATTTGGGTTAATTAGTGGATGGAGAAAACGGAGCCTTCCATTGAGAGTTATCTGCATGTGTGTGTATGTGCGTGTGTGTTTGTGCATGTGTGTTTATATATATATATTATATATATGTGTGTATGTATATATATAAAATTCACTACAATTAATAACAGGTCCGCTTTTAGATCGCTATCAAACTGAGATTTTCATAAACAATTAATGATTTTAAGCTATCAGACGATGAGGACAGAATGTCCGTGAACGCTTGTAACCATTTTTTAAAATAGAATTCTCTGTTAGATAATACTATATATCTATATATATATATATATATATATATATATATATATATATAGATATATATGTATGTATGTATGTATGTATGTATGTATGTATGTATGTATGTATGTATACATTGATACATTGGAGCTGCAACTTACACATATTTAGGAAAAGAGTTCTCACCAGCCAATATATCCACCTGGAAACTCCCATCCGTATATTACATAGATTCAAAGGAATCCCCTCAGGATACTTTGCTGGACGAAGCCTTTAAAGTACCGGCAAAGAGCTCTGTATTGTATAGAGAGAGAGAGAGAGGAGAGAGAGAGAGAGAGAGAGAGAGAGAGAGACCATTTGATGTCCTTGGCGTCTCTTTGGGTCGCAGGATGGTGTGCGTAGGGGCCTGGGGCCTTTGGTTGGTAGTAGGATCCGTTGCAGCAGGATTCAGGGATGGGTGGTCGTCTTTACTATTATCCAAAGAGGTCCGTTGGTTCTCCTCCTGTCGATGAACCTTTATAGAAGAAGGACGTGAAGTTTGCTTGAGTTAATATATTTCAGCTGAAGCTGAAGCTTTTTCATGAGCTGTAAATATATTTCAGCTGAAGCTGAAGCTTTTTCATGAGCTGTATAGGTTGTAGGGCGAAGGACGTTTGAGTTGAGTTGAGGGATTCCTTTCTGAGGCCGAAGCTGAATTTGAAGCGTTTTGATGAGTCACGGGGATTTTCGATACTTGGGGTTAGATGTCCTGCATCATCATTCCTCCTCCCGTTGCGTGTGGCTCTGATGATAGTTTCGATATAGATTCGTAGTTTCGTGTCTGTTTTGAGTCCCTGGGGAATCCGTAGCCACCCCAGTTTTTCTCCTGTCAAATTAATTCGTAGGCCTAATGTAGTTCGTGGCCGGCCTTTTCTTCTATCAAGGCTGGTGGTTTATATTCCAGTTATTCCAGGAAAATTCCTGGAAGGAAATTGATGAGTGACCCAATTTATGCAGCGGTTGGCGGGTTAGGTTGCATGCAGGCAGGCAGGCAAAAATAGAAGAATACCAGCGCAAGATATTCGAGCTTGAAATATTCTCTCTCTCTCTCTCTCTCTCTCTCTCTCTCTCTCTCTCTCTCTCTCTCTCTCTCTCTCTCTCTCAAGAGATAGATAGAGGCATTGAACTCTGACCACCAAGCGAAACTTGGTCAATCGATTAAGAAGAGCTTTCATGTCAAGTTGCTGAGCTGTGTTTTGCATGCTAGGAAGCGAGCAGAAGCACATGCAAGCAAATAAAGATATGTGTGTGTATACACACACACACACATATATATATGTGTGTGTAATAATATATATATATATATATAAATATATAATATAATATATATATATATATATTATATATATATATATATATATATATATTTATATATATATATATATATATATATATAATATATATCTATAAATTATATTATAATTTATATATATATTTATATATTGGGAATTCTCACCCAAGAAAATTGTTACATCGGTGAATGTGAAAATATATAAATATTTAGGTAACGATGGTTTTGTTACTTTATGAGTTAAGCACTAAAATCGAATATATATATATATATATATATATATTATATATATATATATATATATATATATACACGTATTACCATAGGCCCTTCTTGGACTTTAACTTTGAGTGGCGCCTAAGAGGCCAATGCACCTGATGAATTTGTGTCTTATTTGTGCGCACACTTGCACTCACGAAGTAATGGACATTGATCTTATTCATTCGTAGAAAAGAAAAAGCATTTATTCTTATGAAAACTCAAGTGTAAATTTAAAGGGAAACAGGAGGTGGTTTTCTGTCTTTGGCAGAAGCTAGTTGAACGTGGTATCGCATCATTTCATATTTTCCAAGTATTTTTTTCATTCGAGAAACAATACATTCAGTGTATAGCTTGATGTCTTATTATTTCATTATTTTTTCTCCAAGAAAAAAAAATGATTAAGCTCGTAGACAGATTCTTCCTTGATAAATGTAAAGAAATAAACAAGTCAGGTTCCGTTGGTTGGGAAAAAAATGAAATCGACAGATAGATAAAAGATGATTTGGTTCCTGTCATTAGGCTGGAGTTAACGACCTCTCTCTCTCTCTCTCTCTCTCTCTCTCTCTCTCTTCTCTTCTTCTTCCCTCTTCTTATTATTATTATTAATTAATCTCGCTCTTTCTCTTCTTTTTTCTTCTCCTTCCATTCTTCTTAGTTTTAATATTTCTCTCTCTTCTTCTTCTTGTTTTAAATCTTCTCTCTCTCTCTTCTTCTATTCTCTTTCTTTCTTTCCTCCTTCTCTCTCCTCTCTCTCTCTCTCTCTCCTTAGTTTTAAATTTTCCGTCTTCTTCTCCGTCCTCTCTCTCTCTCTCTCTCTCTCTCTCCTCTCTCTCTCTCTCTCTCTCTCCTGGGAACTTTGCCAGTGACGAAAGCCAATGTTGTGACTCCTTATTGTCTTGATCAGGTCACACGTCGGGAGAATTCGAGGGAAAGGCTGAGGTATTTTCGTAATGTAGGTCGTGACGGGTCACGGGGTTATGTTGGGTCGAGGCTGCCTCTGCTACCGAAGGGCGGAGTGGGAAATATTGTTGCGGTATGATTCATTATTTTTTCCCATAAAGTTGGGTATAATTAATATCTTTTTTCATAAGGTGGGTATAATTAATATTTTTTTCCTATAAGGTAGGTAGCTTAGGTCGCTCGAGTAATCGAGGGGTCATGTGTAAGATGACGAAAGAATGGGTTAATTACAGGAAAGTTTGGGATTTTAAAAGTAAGATTGCCTACTTTTGTAACGTTTTTTTTGTTCGAAAGACACCATTTGTCAGCCTTTTCTCTATTTTTTTTTAATACTTAAAACGCCATTATATTTAACTATATATAGTTTTTTAAACAAAAAACGCCATTATATTGAACTATATATAGTCTTTTAACAAAAAACGCCATTATATTTAACTATATATATAGTCTTTTAACAAAACCGCCATTATATTTTAAAAAACCTTATATTTAATATAGTCTTTTAACAAAACCGCTATTATATTGAACTATATATAGTCTTTTAACAAATACGCCATTATATTGAACTATATATATAATCTTTAACAAAAACGCCATTATATTGAACTATATATAGTCTTTTAACAAAAAACGCCATTATATTTAACTATATAGTCTTTTAACAAAACCGCTATTATATTGAACTATATAGTCAAGAAAAAAAGCATATGAAACCCTACTGAAAAAATATAGTCTTTTAACAAAAACGCCATTATATTGAACTATATATAGTCTTTTAAGACGCCATTGATATTTTATATATAGTAAAAAAACGCATTGTATTGATGCCTATATATTTTAAACCTAGTCGAGAAAGAAATATATTTCGATCTTCTCCGGAATGTGCAAGTCATTTCTCTAAATTGAAGATTGCTTCTCCTCTTAATCTATTATACCTGTCAGTGTACCTCACGCGGTGCACTGTATGCGATATTTAATGTTCCTCGCAGCGTCCCTTCGGCCCCTAACTTCACTCTTTTTATGTTCCTCTCACTTCCCCACCCTCTCCTAACCATTGTTTGTATATTTTCGGCGCTGAATGACCTCTATAGGTCCCACCGGTTGACCTTCGGCTCTGATTTCATATTGTAATCATGACGTCACCAAATGACCCGGCTAATTCGCGAGCGTATTTCTGGCCCTCGTAATGCCTGTGTAAATGTTATCCCAAGCTAATGCCGTGAGACAGCTGATTAGCGTAGGCCTAGCGGGAGGTGATGGTGGTGGCGGCGGTGGTGGGAGAACCTTCCAGTGAGGATGGCTAATAGGAAGCTAATAATCGCCTGTTTGGTTTATTTATGAGAATCGACCCTTGCCGTGCCAAGGAGAGGGAGAGAGGCCGTAGGCCTATGTTCACATCCTGGGCCTGTAGTTTTCCAGATTAACGTGGGGTGTTATAATAGGAGTTTGTGAGGGGTGTGGAGTCTCTCTCTCTCTCTCTCTCTCTCTCTCTCTCTCTCTCTCTCTCTCTCTGTTTTCATGGTTGAGGGAAGATGGGTTAAAAAAAAAAATATTGAGCCAAAAATAGCGAATCTGCTAAATTTGTATTTAGCAGATTCGTAGTAGTGTAAAAGAAATATGAGAAATATATGTAGTCTCTCTCTCTCTCTCTCTCTCTCTCTCTTCTCTCTCTCTCTCTCTCAAAATAATGGCATTGGATGAAACGTTTCTCAAAAGATTGAAGATGCCATTTAAAAAAAAAATCCCGACCGAATTTGTATTAAGCAGATTCGCAGTGGTGTGAAATAAACATAAGAAATAAAGTTAAATAAAAGAAATAGATTGAAATTCAGGATAAATAAATTATATTAACCGAGATATCGAATTACACCATTTTAATTATTCGACGCCCACTCTGTGATTTCCGTTTTATGCGTACGAAGGTATTGTTGACGCTGTATCAGTGGTTTATTGTTCCTTAAAGCTTCTACAATAATCCTTGAGGTCGTAAGGGTTCCTTATCTGGCTTCTTCTTCCTCTAATGGGATTTGAGGGAGAGGCTATGAGATAGAGCATCTGTTGAAACAGTTTCTTGGCTTATTTTGGTTTAGCATGAAATGATATTGGTAAGAAACTCATTTTTAAAATAGCTATGAACTAGGTATGTAAAAGAGAGACTACTAAGTACTACATCTTAAAGCTTTCGATGCTTAGTTTCATTTTAGTATAAAATATATTACTTTTAAAGTAATTTATTCTTAAATTAGCAATTGCAATAAACTCAATTGCATTGAACGAGGAATAAAAAAAAAGAATCATACTTATCTCTTGAAACTTTGTATGCTTAATTTCGTTAAGCATCTAAGATATTGTTTTAAAACAAATTTATTCATAAAGTAGCAATTGCAATAAACTTATGAAGTTGCATTAAACGAGGAATTTAAAAAGAGACTAATAATCATCTCTTGAAACTTTTGATGCCTAATTTGGTTCAGCATAAAAGATATTATTTAAAACAAATTTAATCATAAAGTAGCAATTGCAAGAAACTTATTAAGTTCCATTGAACGGGGAAGTAAGTGGAAAGACTAATAAGTATTTATTGAAAAATGTTGTCGGTTACTTTGGCTTAGCATGAAATATATTAATTACTAGAAATATATTCATAAAGGAGCAACTGAAAGAAACTTATTTATAAAGTAACATTGAATGAGGATTTAAAAAAAACTACTGGGCGTCTTTTGAAACGTTCGTCGCTTATTTTGTATTAGAAAGAAATTACTTTATTTATAAGAAATTAAATTTTAAAGCAATAAACGTCATTTGTTCAGATTCCATCAGTGTTGTCTGAACGTACACGTTCATTCATTAAGATAACGCTTGATGTTCTCACGCTCTTTTCGGTACAGATACGTAATGGGTTATGTTCATGATAGTAATTCGTCGGTATATGAAGTGTTTATAGGCCAATAAAATTTGGGGAAGGGCTGTGATATGCATCCATTATTTCTTTAGCCTATTATTGTTTTAATAATGAGAAAATCTTGAGTAAGGCTTAACGTCGAAAGTTCATTAAGGAAAGTTGTTTTTTAAAGGCTCTAAAGGACTTTAGACAAAGACGCTTTTAAGAATCAATGGTTACTTGGTTTGAGTGCTATATCCTATCCTGTTCGTTTTGTTATTCATTCTCTTCTCATCCTTTATACTTGGTGTTTTCCCCTCACCTGTCACGTCGACTGTCTCTGTTCCATTCCAGATAAACTCAGTGTCCTTTTTATGTGGAAATCATAAGAAGAAGCTATTACCACCTAATCCTATGTTCTATTTCTATGAGGTTGATTAAATAAGTTATGGCCCCAGTTACTATACCTTATTGAGTCTCTCTCTCTCTCTCTCTCTCTCTCTCTCTCTCTCTCTCTCTCTCTCTCTCTCTCTCTCTCTCTTCCTTTATCTGGAAATCATAAGAAACCATTATCTATGTTCTATTTCTATTCCGTTAACTAAATAAGTTAGTAATGGTCCAGTTACTACTATCTCTCTCTCTCTCTCTCTCTCTCTCTCTCTCTCTCTCTCTCTCTCTCTCTCTACATTTTCCTGGAAATCATAAAAACCATTATCTATGTTCTATTTCTATCATGTTGACTTAATAGGTTAATGGTCCAGTTAGTATACCTTATTAAGTGCTATTCTTCTCTCTCTCTCTCTCTCTCTCTCTCTCTCTCTCTCTCAAGGATCCTTTAACTGGACCTGTCTTGTGTCTCGGGAGACTTTTTAACATCTGTCCGCGAGGTTCCGCGACCGTAGCAACATAACTCTGGGATTTATAGGATTCCAAGGGATTAATGTGATGTAGTAGGATTTAATGGGGGTCCTTCTCCTCCTCTCGACCACCTGCTACACGATTTTGTGGCTTCAGGATGAGGAAAAGGGGATAAGGATAGATCGTCGTCGGCCATAGAAAATATATATGTGGTTAGGTTTTTTTTAAACATTTTTTTTTTTATCTTTTAACCCAGTAGGAATTTTATGAGGTAAGGGATTTTGGGGGACATGACTAAGTCTCTCTCTCTCTCTCTCTCTCTCTCTCTCTCTCTCTCTCTCTCTCTCTCTCTCTCTGTCTCTCTCTCTCTGAAGAGGGGTCATTTGGTTTTGTTGTTATGACAGTTCCAAGGTACGAGTGTTTTTATAACTCTTGA
>NC_087210.1:87591352-87613852 GCF_015104395.2 Macrobrachium nipponense | reverse complement strand
ATTATGTTTGAATAATAACCAAACATTCAATTATGATGTGTGGTTATTAGTAACATTATCTACAATAAATATAATTATATATACACACATATACTCAATAATATATATATATATATATATATATATATATATATATATATATATATAATATATATATATAGAATATATATAATATATATATAATACACACATATGGTCATAATTAATATATAATATATATATATAATATTATAATATATTAAATATTATATAATTATATAATATATATAGACACTGGTCGTATTTTACCAGCTTAGGTAATTTTTTTAATAACGCCAATGTAGTTACAATGCGGAGTGTAATGTATTTATGTGGAATGAAAAGGCTCTCAGTGCAATTCCATGTAACGAGTTTGTCCTCCCTGTCAACTTCCTGGCTTCCTCATGTCTGTCTGTCTGTCTTCTGTTGTCTTCTTCGTGTGCCTCCTCCTGTCTTCCACCCGTCTTCCTTCTCTCTCCTGGTGGCTGCAACTCTCAAAGGCGTGCGGCGGATGAAGGATTTAATCCTGTAGTCGTAAGCCCTTTGACATCCTGTTACATTGTTTGCTGCAGATTGAATGAGAGACTCTCTCTCTCTCTCCTCTCTCTCTCTCTCTCTCTCTCTCTATATATCTATATATATATATATATATAATATATATATATATATATATATATCACTGATTACTTGAAATTATCTAAAGTTATTTCCATGTATACTTGAATGTTTAATTCTGTTTTTAATACCCCTTATGTGATCATTTGAATTCAGCTGATAAATACTATGGTACTTGTTTGTGTGTATGAGAGAGAGAGAGAGAGAGAGAGAGAGAGAGAGAGAGAGAGAGAGAGAGAGAGAGAGAGAGAGAGCATTAGATGTGCATTTTGAAGTTTATGAAATTAAGGACATTGCACACTGGATTTGTGTTTTGGCTAAGTCAAATAATTTTTCATATTAATGCAAAATAATTTGATGTAGAAAGCTTCAATGGCTGGGCTAACAAAAGACATGCTTGAGAAGCGCTTTCATAATACCTCACATTGTTGATTATTTTTCCTTTACACACCAATTCTTTTTTAATTTGTAAGGTGCATTATTATCCCATTTTCCAGACACTTCATTCCAGCGTTAACCACGTTAGTTGGTTTTAATCCTGGTTTTAATTAAGCCGATGCCAGCACGGGCCTGTGATTAAGTATACGGTGAGGGAACAGGAGGATTTTTGTAGACACGCAAAGTCGGCCTTGGCAAACGATAAGACAACCAGGGAAAAAGTACCAATACTTTCAAGGTTTATGTAGCAGTCTAAATATGACACTTCCCAGATTCATCGGCTTCTGAAAAATGGCTGACAAAAAAAAACTTATGGTTTTTTTTAATGAAATTTTCCGAGAACGTCAGACACATTCAAAAGGCTAATCACTTGCATTTCAATACATTTCTTTTTCGTTGGTTTAAATGCAGATCCTAGTGGAGTCTTTTGACCCTGTTCTCATGGTTATGAGCCACATTTTCATGTAGATTTCCTTTTTTAAGTCGTGCCTCTAATTAGTGATATGACAGCGTTACTGTTTATGAACTATATATATATATATATATATATATATATATATATATATATATAATATATATATATATATATATATATTATATATCGGTTTCAGTGAGTAGATTTGTTTCCGAAGGTCGAAGGTCACGTGGTTGGAATAGGAAGCTTGACAATTATAAATAAAAGATGTTTTTCGTTTTTCATTTATGGCATGCGACAGGAATATGAAGTCTGTCCATCATATATAATAATTTTTGTATATATCATTGAGCGGATAGGAAGCCTGTCCTTTTTATATAATAATTTTTTTTATATATCATTGAGCCCCTTTTGTTTATGGCTCTGAGATTCTGGGGCAGTAACAAGATGAGAGGTTTTCCTAAGGATTCTTGTAGCTCGCTCTGGCGTCTGATGTGGCGCACTGCCCTTTAAAAGGTTCGGTTGGACAGATGGAATTTTTCCATATGAAATACCTGTGGTAGGTCAAGAGATTGACCACGATACGTAACCATGTTTAAATCCTATATACATGGACATTTTTTATACAGAATGAGGTACTAGTTTTCATTTTTTATTTTTCTAACGACTGGACTGTCTTTTCTTTCTGTATTGTCTGTTAACCTTCTTGCAAATGAACACCATTATTCATGGGATGGTTCAATTGCAAATTAGTGGCCCCTGTTGGCTTGTTCCATATGAATAGGGCCCATCTTCGAATAATAATAATAACGATGAATTACTTTTTTTGGGCATTATTTACACTACGTCAATGTCGCAGACGAGAACAAAGACTTTTAGGCTTAACGTAAAATTGCTAGTATTTTCTTATTTTTCCTTTTTTATTATGCTTTCGATAATATTTGATATGTTGTCAGTACCGACACGTCAATTACAATGATAATGGTGAGGTTAAAGGAGTCGCTATTCATGGAGAGAGAGAGAGAGAGAGAGAGAGAGAGAGAGAGAGAGAGAGAGAGAGACTGTGAAAAGAAGAAACGTGTGTGTCTGTTTGCCAACAAGAATGTCCTCCTCCTCCTCCTCCTCCTCCTCCCCTCAACCCCCCTTCCCCCTTCTCCGCTCTTCCTCCTCCCCTCACAAATACACGCCCACGGCTTTTTTCTATTTTTTTTTTCTTCTTTCCCAGTGAGGGGAGTTGACATTGACAGACGTAGGGGAGTTGACGATGAAATTTGTCCCCGGTGCTGCGTGTGTTGCGTGCGTGAAGGTACATTTCCGAAGGCCTGTTATTAAGGAGGGGGCCGCCGGCCCCTGTGAGCGCTCCCTTTTCCTCCCTTCATGCTCCCCCCCAGTCTGTCCTTGCTTCTTCTTCCTTCCTCCTCGTCCTTCGTTCCTTTCTTTTTTTTTCCATTCGCATAATTGAGATGGGCATCAGATTTATTCCTGGAAATCTCAACTTCCTCCAACGAGGTCTTGACATGAGTTTATAGATCGAGGCCTCGTCTTTACATAGCTTCCAATGAGGGGCTCCTCCTCCAGAGCAATTAATGCTTTGTTGGCTGCTGCTGCTGCTGCTGCCTCGCATGCTAGGTTTCTCTCTCTCTCTCTCTCTCTCTCTCTCTCTCTCTCTCTCTCTCTCTCTCTCTGAGAATGACAGCCATCCTGGACCTGTAAACAGAAAGAGAGGTATATACAACGTTTGACGGTATTCTTAAGGAGGCAATAGCTTTGAGACTTTTGGAAAACATATATTGAAATATATATAGGCTGTAGTCGTATTACTGACCGCCGGGGTTGTGGGTGGTGGCCCATCAATAATGATTTACGTTGTTCCATCCTTAGTTAGAAGAAGGATGACTTTTAATGGTTATTTATTCAGCCACTGTAGAAAACTAAGTATTTATTTATTTATTTATTTATTTATTTATTCGCATAAACTTGGTTATCTAAAGTGGCTTGTTTCTTATAACCATTCAGGACAAACACGGGCGCTGTGTCTTTATTACTGGGTTATTTAACAGCTGCCAATAGCAATGTTTGAACATGGTTACCGGATTGAGGTAGGATTCCACCACTGTCTCCCTAGCTCTCTGCTTTCATCATACAATATGGAAGCCGCCAATGCTGGAGTCTCATTTGCCTTTCGCTTTGTGATTTGGAACCCTGGCTCCTCTAGTGTTTCTCGAGTCGTTTAATCTGCGTAGTATGTTTTAAAGAGTTATGCTTAGAAGCGAAAGGGGCTCACGTTAATACTTCTTGCAGTCGCCAATTATCGTAATGGCAGAATACCTTTGTCTTTCGTTTCGCATTGGAAAACTCTGCAGAGGAAAGTCTCGAGTGAGCTGTTTTATTTGGAGTTTAATGACACGTATGTCAGTGGCTCTATCGCCTGAGTTTATGCATTTACTGATTAAGCAATCATTTGCTATTGTGTCATTCGTTTCGTAACTCATCGATGTTGAAGAGAGGTTCAACATTAATATGTTAAATGTCTCTGTTGGCTTACGAGATTATTATTATTATTATTATTATTATTATTATTATTATTATTATTATTATTATTATTATTATTATTAATATTCGATAAACAAATCCACAGTAATGAATATGTACATATATTTAAAGATAAATCTATACAGATATGTACATATGCAAAAATTTATGTACATTTCCACATAACTGGATTTGTTTCTCTATTTAAAGACTCGTGCTACTATGAGTGTTTTTATTATTATTATTATTATTATTATTATTATTATTATTATTATTATTATTATTCTTCCATGAGGATTCACATTTAATGATTTTAACTGACTGTCTTACCTTTCTTTTCAGGTAAGTTCATCCGTAGTTGATGGGTCTGAGATGGATATACTGTAGGTAAGTTCCTGCCTCCTATGCACCGAGTTAGATTTTTAATTGCACAATGTCGTTTCTTTATTCTTCCTATCCATTCAGTAAGTTTATGTATATATATTTTTGGTGCTGTATTCCAAATCGTTATTTTTCCCAGTGTAATGTCAGCTGCCGCTATTTGATCATTTCTGTTGCTTTATTTAGATTGATAATAGTTTGTCTTGGTTAAAGCTTCGACACCAACTCTCTCTCTCTCTCTCTCTCTCTCTCTCTCTCTCTCTCTCTCTCTCTCTCTCTCTCTCTCTCTCCAGTTTGTCTTGTTTTCTGTGTATGCCCCTGGATTTTTTTTCCGCCTACGTACCCCGTTCCTTTTCATCTCTCTCTCTCACTCTCTCTCTCTCTCTCTCTCTCTCTGTTTTCTGTCTTTGCTCCAGTATTTCTTCTGCCCACTTCTACCATCGTGTCCCGTTCCTGTTCATCCTCTTCCCCACCTTCTTCCCTACCCCTTCTCTCCCCCCCCTCCCTCCCCAACCCCCTTTCTAATCCATTCTTTTCTCTGTCTCTCTCTGCCGCCCATCTCCCCTTCCTCCTCCTCCTCCTCCCGTCGGAAGGCTAATGGTGAAAAATGAGGCATCAGTTGTTGTATACGCACACACCCACCCTCCCCTTAATTTCCTGCCCTGCCTCGAGAGTAGCGAGCTGGCGGGCGCCCATCCACTACCACCTCCTCCATCTCCACCGGCAGGAGAAGAAGCAGAAGCAATCCCGATATTGCCGGAGTTCCTTCCCTAATGCGAAGGAAGAGGAGAGGAGAAGATGATGATGATGATGATGATGATGATGGTTCCCCGCATGGACGACCTGTAGAGAGAGAGAGAGAATATGGATTTCGGAAAGTAGGGAAATTGTAATGAGAGAGAGAGAGAGAGAGAGAGAGAGATGGTGATGTGAATAAGATAAGGTAATGGTAATATGATTTAAGAGATAGGAGAGAGGTAAGTTATCATGTGAATAAGAGAGAGAGAGAGAGAGAGAGAGAGAAATTGTAGTCTGAATAACAGAGCGAGATAAGAATTTGCAATGTGGAAAAGAGAGAGAGAGCAGAGATATATTGTAATATGAATAATAATAATAATAATAATAATAATAATAATGAATAATAATAATAATAATAACCTTATTCCAATAATACATTGGGTTTTCTATTTACATCAGGTCATCAACCAAGGTTAGAAAACGTACATTAAAGCTATTAAAACACTAAAATCATAGTATACTAAACAATATACACACATACACAACATATACATACATATACACATACATATACATATATACACATATACACACATATACATATATACATACATACACACACATACACATATATATACATTTATAAAACTTGAATTAGGAAAAATTGTAATTTTTTCTATAAAACATTGTTCCTTGAACAATAATTAGTAAAATTACTCCAACATAAAATGTTCTTCATAATTAATGGTATGTCTAAAAAGCGTTTATTGACGCGAGACGTGGCTAATGTCAGGTACGGTTGTTTCCTATAAAACTTATCTACGAAGATCAGTTATTGTTTAAAAGATGTTTTCTTAGTTTATTTTTAAAATTTTTGATCTTAGGGATTCTTCGTCTTTCAATGAGCCAGGTAAACTATTCCATAATTGTGGACCTTTAGTATTTATTGCCCTTGATCCTATATTGGTGTTGGCTCTTCTGGACACTAGATTATTTGCTTGTCTTGTAGTCATCCCTGTCACCGAGTCAACGGTTCTAAAATTATAAGCCAGTTCGGAAAAAACATTTTTTTAAAACTTAAAAAACAAAAACACAGACATCAAAAGTGTACTTGTTTTTCACTTTCTTTCAACCAACCCAGTTCTAGTAAAATTGGAGATATATGATCATATTTTCCTCACTGTACCCATGGCCACCCGAGCCGCAAAATTTGAAGTTTTGTACTCGTTGCATAAGGACGTTTGCTTGTTGAACCCCATATTATATAGCAGTAATGAATTAAACTTAATACTACGATTGCACTACGATTAGGCGGGTTTCTGGTTCGAATAAATTTTTTAGTCTATTGAGATAAATAAGTGTCCCCATAACTTTTCTGTGCAGTTCATCAATAGTTTTTTCGAATGTCATGTATTTTATCGAAGTGCACTCCAAGATTCTTTACGGATTCATAGGTTCGATGATGGCCCCATTAAAATTGATTTTGATGTTATCCCCGATTTCGGATAGATATTGCCTGGAGCCTAGGAATATACATTACGTTTTACTTTCATTCAACAATAGGCCATTTAATTGAAAATACATCTTCACTCTATGTAAAATCTCCTCAGCTTTGCGTACTAAATCTTCCAAGTTATCGATGTAGCCATCAATTATTATTTGAGTGTCATCAGCATACTGAACAATGAAACAGTCACTTAAAAAATTTCTCAGGTCATTTACATAGATGTTGAATAAATTGGTCCTAGGATTGAACCTTGAGGTCACCAAAACCGACGTTTTTTGGGGGTTGAGACAATATTTTTGAGTCTGACAGATTGTACTCCGATTACGTAAATAGTCTGTGAACCAGGATGGATCTATATAAAGTGTCTGGCATTTACCCAGACAAAATTTCATGGTTCACACTATCAAAAGCTTTCGACAGATCGAGAAGTAGTAAAAGGGAAATTTTCTTTTCTTCTTGTCTAGTTATCGTAGATTTTGTCCGATATTTTTAATAGTGCTGTTTCCGTTGATAGTTTTGGTCGAAAGCCATGTTGACTCTTAGAATGAGGTGATTACTTTCTAAGTATTCAGTTAACTGATTTGATACTATTTTTTCTAATATTTTTAGATAAGACCCGGGAGTAAAGAAATTGGCCTGTAATTAGAAATTTCGTCTCTATCTCCGTTTTTAAATAAGGAACAACATGGGGATTTTCCACGTTTCTGGGTAGATAGTTAGATACGATAGATGTATTAATAATTATAGTAATGTAAAATAAAATTATATATAGAGTATCTTTTATAAAACGTAGCGGTATGCCATCGGAATCCGTACGCATTTGACTCTTTGAGAGAACTAATGACTAGAATGACAGTATCGCAGTCAACAGGTGACGGTTTTAAAAGAATATAACTGTTGTTTGGGAATGTATTCATTTCATCGGTTTGCGCTCTTCTATTATTCTTGGCCAGTTCTTCTTGCGTTCTTTCATATGTCTTTCTTCCTACACTCGCAAAATACTCATTAAATTTCTCTGCTTTGTCAGTTAAATCTTCATTTTCTATTTGAGATTCTTTGTTAGCATTATTGGCAGAATTGAACGCACTAGTTTTCCAGGAAGTACGTAGGTTGTTCTTATTACTTTTAAGTTCGTTCCTGTAGTGTTGTTTCATACTGTTATCCATTTCAATTTTTACTTCCTTCTTTTTCTCTCTAAAATTATTTCTCAATATTGTATTATTCCTATCCTTCTTGATATCGTTTTGTAATTTATCTCTTATTATTATATTTTGTTTGATGTTATTAGTTATCCGGGTTTTTGGGTTTAGGGGGGCGGGTGATTACTTTCGTTACTATTGGAGCACATTTATCAATACATTTGGTTAAAACATTCGTTAAAATTTGTACTTGAGAACTTACATTATCAGTGTTTAAAATACCATTCAAAGTGGGTGTTTTCTTTCATCACCAAATTACAGATACTCGCTTGGGAATAATTCTTAAGACATCGGAAAGTTTTCTGAATGGGTTGTTTCTTAGGTTTACGTAAATTTAAGGTAACTATGATAGCTTTCGTGGTCGCCTACTGGGCTTGGAATAACGTCCGAATCGAGTACCATTTCCTTATTATTAGTAATCAGTAAATCTATCAACGTTGCTGAGTCTGAAGTTACTCTGGTTGGTTTTGTAATGAGTTGGTGTAACTTTAGGTTATTTACAACTTTATTCATTTTGTTGTCTGTTTTGAGCAAGTCGTCGTTAAAATCTCCAAGTATAAAAATAGGCTTGTTTCGTAAAATTACGTTTTTTAAAAGAATCGGAAATATAATTAAAAGATGCAACATTTGCTGTTGGGTGACGATATATACAACCTAAAATAATTGACGGTAATTTACGGTGTTGTACTGATAACCATTTAGCTTCAATGCCCTCCTGTTTTTTTTCAATGCAATTATTTATTACATTTACCTTTAAATAATCTTTGACATATATGCAAACTCCACCTCCTCGGCCATGATCATCTCGATAAAGTTGATAAGAGGGAATATTATATATGCATCATTCATATAAGGATATAGCCACGTTTCACTCCACACATAAAATATCAAAATTGTCTTTTTCTAATAAATGTTCAACTACATGTTTATTGCTTAAAAGTGACTGTGCATTAATATATATAATAGTTATAAAATTACGGTCGATTGGTAGACCTAACTCTTCGGCACTATCATCTTGGCCATCTTTCTAGTTCTTTTGTAAAATACTACATAATTTGCTCTTATGACCATATTCGTGGCAGTAATTACATTTTAGTTTATGGTCGTATCTACAATTTGACTGTCTGTGGTTAAATTCACCACAATTGTAGCAACCTCTTCCGTATTGTCGGTCTATTGTCAGAAAAATTATTCCTGGAGGATAACGATTAAAATGGTTCAAACTATTGTTTTTTTTGTCTATTCCTAAACACTATGAGTCTCAACTTGATCTCTCCTATTTTCCAGTTCTCAATTTATATGGCATTGGATGGCTGGGGTCACTTCCATATCTAAAGTTTCTATGGTTTCTTACATTGTGATTTCCATAGTTATTCTCTATTACAGATCTTTTTCCACTATTTTGTTGTTTTGTGTGCCATCCATTTAGTTTCATTCCAGTTTTCTCTAACAATACTACCCTGAGATGTGGATACGATTGCATCCATAACCTGACTGCTCCTATTCTACTTGAACTATCATATGACAGACCATCTTTGTTATCATAGCAGTTTTCATCTATGTCTCCCGTTCCAAGCCTGAAATAGTTCTGGGTCCCAATGTAAATAACACCGTTGTCTTGAACACCAGCCAAGCAACTTAGTATTAAATCATTATTTTTGTTAACAAGATCATCTGATTTCAGACTTGGAACAAGCTCACATATTTTGATGCTGATAGTTCATTTTTACTTTTCAACTCTGCGACAATTTCTCCAATTTTATCCAAAACCATCTCTGATACATAATTTTCCCTAAGATGTCTGAGCAACCACCATAGATAATACATTCGCTTAGGGTGATCCAGATTTTCCTTTATCCATGACTTAATTAGAGACATATTTTGCTTCAGGGAGGGTCCTAATTAGAGTGTTTTCTTTAAAGTCACTTCTTCTTACTTCCTGTAAACTCGAATCTCCTATAAGCAACGTTTCTTCTCATCTAAAATAGAACCGATTCTATCGCCATGACCATCACTTCTTTTTCGACACTCTTCTGTAATGCTTCTTGCAGTGTTTTTGATTTTCTCCTCTGCTAGAAAGGACTAGAGTTTTAAGTTCTTTTGGGATTTCCGTGTCCTTGTCTCTCAGGTTGTTATTGATGACATAAAAGTTATCACTTGTTTCTGTTACGAATTTTTCAAATTTTCTCAGTAGTTCTGTATATCGTCGGTCTTCATTTTCCCCTTCTAGATCAGGTGACATTACCTGGTGTGTTGTTGCTGCTTCTAGTGGTGATCCTTGTAAGTTCGAATAATAAAGCATCAGTTTATCAATTAGTTTTTCCTTAGTTGTCCAAATCCCACTTATTTGTAATTGACTACAGAATTTTTGTATTTCACCTTTTGTGTAATTTCGATGTCGAACCTCCCAAGTTGGATTCCTTAAGGTAGACAACGGTGGATGATTTTTCGACGAGGTCCCACCTGTCGCTCCTTGTAACACTTGATCGTTATTTTCTTCTGTAGTTGTTCGACTGGACATTTTATATATTTGCTCACAGTGTAAATGTTCCTCAGATTAAAACGTATTTTAGAGGATAAGTGTACTTGGTTTTAATCTCATATGAGAAACAGCAATGCTATTTCTGGAGAGTGTTAGTAGTGACGTAATCAGGTCTTAGTGCGCATGCGCAATTAAGGTAAATTTTGACCAGGAAGTCTGTACTATTCTACTAAAATCTTTAATAGTTTAATCAACTAAGTACAAAATAAAAAAAAATGTAACTATATTACGGCACGATCACGTTCACCTACACTTTCACAGACACAGTCCACCGTTTTTGTAGTCCAAAACACTGGATATTCCAAACAAATTAGAGAATAAGGAGCGTTGGTAATGGACGTTCTGATGTAAACAGAGAGAGAGAGAGAGAGAGAGAGAGAGAGAGAGAGAGAGAGAGAGAGACCTACCTTACAGACCTTACATCTTGTTCGGGTTGCCCCAGGTCCCTCAGTGTGAGGCGCCTCTAATGTCTACCAGAGAGTTGCTAGTACATCTTCCGGTATATTTTGCATCTTCCAATCTTGGATGGTCTGGGATGCAGTTAAGATATTTGTCGAGCTTATTCTTAAACACATCTACGCTCACTCCTGATATATTCCTCAGATGAGCTGGCAACGCATTGAATAGACGCTGCATTATCGATGCTGGTGCGTAGTGGATTAATGTCCTGTGTGCTTTCCTTATTTTTCCTGGTATATTTTTGGGCACTATTAATCTACCTCTGCTTGCTCTTTCTGATATTTTAGTTCCATATATTTTTCTGCTATTCCTTCTATCTGTTTCCATGCCTGAATTATCATGTAGCGTTCTCTTCTCCTTTCCAGACTATATAATTTTAAGAATTGTAGTCTTTCCCAGTAGTCTAGGTCCTTAACTTCTTCTATTCTAGCTGTAAAGGACCTTGTACACTCTCTATTTGTGCAATATCCTTTTGATAGTGTGGGTACCATATCATATTGCAATATTCAAGTGGACTACGAACATATGTATAAAGCATAATCATGTGTTCAGCTTTTCTTGTTTTGAAGTGCCGTAACAACATTCCCATTTTTGCTTTACATTTTGCCAACAGAGTTGCTATTTGATCATTGCATAACATGTTCCTATTCATCATCACACCAAGGTCTTTAACTGCTTCCTTATTTGTGATGGTCTCTTATTAGGTCCCTTATATGCATATAGCTTTCTTTCTCTGTCTCCATTAATTTATTGATAAATCAAATTTATCAGAGTTAAATACCATCCTATTACCTCTGCCCAATCATATACTTTGTTAAGGTCTCTTTGTAGAGCGTTTCCTATCTTCATCACAAGTAATTTCTCTACTTATTCTTGTGTCATCTGCGAAACTACTCACTACCGAATCCTTAACATATTGTCTATGTCTTCAATCATAATAACAAACAGTATTGCAGCTAACACCGTACCTTGCGGCACACCGGATATTACCTTGGCTTCATCCGATTTCTCGTCGTTTGCAATAACTATCTGTTTTCTGTTGTGTAAAAATTCTTTTAACCATCTTCCTACTTTATCCACGATATTGTGTTTTCTAATTTTCTTCGCTAATATATTATGGTCTACTTTATCAAAAGCTTTTGCAAAGTCTAAATAAACCACATCTGTTCATTTCGCTTTTCATATTTTTGAATATGTTTCACGGTGGACTAACAGTTGGGTTTGTGTACTTTTTCCGGGTACGAAACCATGTTGTCCTTTATTAAACAAATTATTTTTTATTAAATGTTTCATAATATTTTTCTTCATTACCCTTTCATACACTTTCATTATGTGATGTTAGACTCACAGGCCTATAATTACTTGCCTCTAGTCTTGATCCACTTTTGAAAGTAGGGGTAATATACGCTAATTTGTGCTCATCATATATCTTGCCTGTATCTACACTTTGTCTTAATAATATTGCAAGTGGCTTTGCGATAGAATGAACTACTTTCTTTAACAAATAGCAGGAATTCCATCAGCCTGCAGCAGCTCCATTTTTAATTTCATTAATAGCCTGCACAATATCAGCTTCATTAATATCTATGTCAGCTAAATATTCACTATTTTTATCCCTTACTTCTATATCATTATCTTCATTTCTATTCTAGGGGTGAATTCTCTCTTATATCGTTCTGCCAGTATGTTGCAAATTTCCTTTTTTTCATTCGTTAATCTCCCTTCAATTCTCAGAGGGCCTATTTCTATTCTTCTTTTTATTCATCTTCTTCGCATATGAGTATAATAGTTTGGGGTTTTGCTTGATATTTAATAGGGTTTTTTTTCTTCCAAGTCCGTTTTTCATTTTCTTTTGATTGTATAATCTTTTTTTCTGCATTTTCTATCTTACTTTTTAGTTCTATAACTTTCCATGCATTTTTTTCTTTTGCAAGACCTTTTTTCCACTTTCTGATTTTCTGGAACAAGATTCTTCTGTCTCTTGGTATGCATGAATGATGTTTTTACTTTTCTTCTTCGGTATATATTTTTCCACTATTATCTCCAATATTTTATATAATATCTCCGTATTTACCCTTATGTCATCACTTACGAAAATGTTATCCCAATCTTTGTTTAATTCTTCATTAATTTCTGACCATTTTAATATTTTTACTGTAGAAGTTGTATTTTCCATATCCTTCCCACTTTTTCTCATTTCTTGCTTATCTCTATTTTCACTTGCTTTGGAATGAACTGTTAATTCTATGACATTATGGTCTGAAATACTCGCATTATAAACTATTATTTCTTTAACATAATTCATCTCGTTCACAAATACTAGGTCTAAAGTATTTTCCTTTCTTGTTGGCAGGTGATTTATTTGTTGAATGTTGTATTCTAGTAGCATATCTAATAGCTTTTCAAATTGCCTCTTATCTTCTGCACTACTATTACTCTCTTTTTATATGTATAAGTACAACCACAATCTCCTATTCGTTCTTTCCATTCTACGAAAGGAAAGTTGAAAGTCACCAGATAGGAGAATAGTCCAGTCCTTGTGATTTCTACATATATCATCCAATTTTCAATTATTAAGTCAAACTCTTTAGTATTAGGAGGTCTATATATTACTGTTCATCAATTTTTTCAGATTCAAATTCTACCGCTATTAGTTTCACATTCTGAGTTACTATATTTCTCATATATTTTTCCTTGTTTTTTGTCTTTCCATATATTGCGGTTCCCCCTTGATTCCTATTTTTTCTATCTGATCTATAAGTTTGGAACCCTTTTATTTGATCATCATTCCCAGTCTGGGTTGGGATACCAGGTTTCACTTATATTCATTATATCTATTTTCTTTTCATTTTGGGTTAGTTTCTTCTAAGTACTCTATTTTTCTTTTTGAGTTACTCGTAACTAAACCTGCGCATTCATCACTATGATGGTTTGCGTGTTTTCTCCTTCATTTAATACTGATAGTAATAAGGATGTTTTTCCATGTCTCTTTCCTGTTCTGGTATGTGTTCTTTTTTTCATTTCCAGAATTCTGACATTAAAAAATCCAACTTTTCCATAATATTTGATCTTCCTTCATCATAATTATTCATTTTGTGTCTGAATCTCAATTTTCTCCGTTTCTGCAATATCCTCTTGCATAATAAATACAGTTATTATCTCTTGAGTAGAATTTCGGAGCTGATGCTTTGAAATTCTTTGCTGACACCTCTGCATATCTCATTGGTGGTTTGCTTTTCTCTTTTACCTGATATTCTTGATTTCTCTCTTATTTGTTTCTTCTTATTTTGGATTTATTACTTGGTTGGTTATTTATTTGATTATGATTCATGGCTACAGGGTGCATATATTTGCATTTTTTGTCGAACTTACATCCGTTTCCTTCTTTTAGGTTTTTACATATTTTTGGATGCAGATCTCTGCAATCATCCCCATATCCATCTAAGTATGCACATTTACCATATATTTCATAGTTTTTTGACATATCTTAGGATGTTTGTAGTAACATCTTTTCTCCAAATCTGCAATTCCCCTCTTTTCAAAAGGTTGCAGATTGTCTTTCTTGTCTATTTTTTCCTCTTTCCCGTCATTGTATAGAATCTGGGTAGAGCCTCTTCGGGATTTGCTTCCTAGAACAAGGACATTGTACAGTACAATAGAAAGAGGAGGAATAAGCGCGACGAGGGGAAGGGAGGGACGAAAGAAAGGTAACAAATACATTCAATAGGAGGGAGAAAAGAGGAGACCTCTGGAATTGCCATATAAATAGTTGGTGTGGGGGGAGGGGGGAGGGGGGGCGAGCCCTGGAAAGGTTGAGATTGTTGTTGTGGATGGTTATTAGCAGGGCGTGAGTGAGGGACAGTGGTGCTTGAGAGGGATTTGATATCCTGGAAGAATGAGAGGATCCTTCCTGGAACGTCCTGGAACCTCCCGGTGACGGCTAGGGTAAGCAAGATGCTGGAAATTGCCAGTAAGTGGACTTCGATGGGACCATTTCGAACGAGAGAGAGAGAGAGAGAGAGAGAGAGAGAGAGAGACCTTACAGACCTTACAGACCTTACATCTTGTTCGGGTTGCCCCAGGTCCATCAGTGTGAGGCACCTCTAATGTCTACCAGAGAGTTGCTAGTACATCTTCCGGTATATTTTGCATCTTCCAATCTTGGATGGTCTGGGATGCAGTTTAGATATTTGTCGAGCTTATTCTTAAACGCATCTACGCTCACTCCTGATATATTCCTCAGATGAGCTGGCAACGCATTGAATAGACGCTGCATTATCGATGCTGGTGCGTAGTGGATTAATGTCCTGTGTGCTTTCCTTATTTTTCCTGGTATAGTTTTGGGCACTATTAATCTACCTCTGCTTGCTCTTTCTGATATTTTTAGTTCCATGATATTTTCTGCTATTCCTTCTATCTGTTTTCATGCCTGAATTATCATGTAGCGTTCTCTTCTCCTTTCTAGACTATATAATTTTAAGGATTGTAGTCTTTCCCAGTAGTCAAGGTCTTTAACTTCTTCTATTCTAGCTGTAAAGGACCTTTGTACACTCTCTATTTGTGCAATATCCTTTTGATAGTGTGGGTACCATATCATATTGCAATATTCAAGTGGACTACGAACATATGTTTTATAAAGCATAATCATGTGTTCAGCTTTTCTTGTTTTGAAGTCCCGTAACAACATTCCCATTTTTGCTTTACATTTTGCCAATAGAATTGCTATTTGATCATTGCATAACATGTTCCTATTCATCATCACACCAAGGTCTTTAACTGCTTCCTTATTTGTGATTGTCTCATTATTAGGTCCCCTATATGCATATAGCTTTCTTTCTCTGTCTCCATATTTTATTGATTCAAATTTATCAGAGTTAAATAACATCACCTATTTACCTCTGCCCAATCATATACTTTGTTAAGGTCTCTTTGTAGAGAGTTCCTATCTTCATCACAAGTAATTTCTCTACTTCGTGTGTCATCTGCGAAACTACTCACTACCGAATCCTTAACATTACTGTCTATGTCTTCAATCATGTTTACTTTTCTTCTTTCGGTATATATTTATCCACTATTTTCTCTAATATTTTATATAATATTTCCGTATTTACCTTTATGCATCACTTACGAAAATGTTATCCCAATCTTTGTTTTATTCTCATTTATTTCTGACCACTTTATATTTTTTTTTACTGTAGAAGTTGTATTTTCCATATCCTTCCCACTTTTTCATTTCTGCTTATCTCTGTTTTCACTTGCTTTGGAATGGACTGTTAATTCTATGACATTATGGTCTGAAATACTCGCATTATAAACTATTATTTCTTTAACATAATTCATCTCGTTCACAAATACTAGGTCTAAAGTATTTTCTTTCTTGTTGGCAGGTGATTTATTTGTTGAATGTTTGTATTCTAGTAGCATATCTAATAGCTTTTCAAATTGCCTATTATCTTCTGCACTACTATTACTCTCTTTTTTATATGTATAAGTACATCCACAATCTCCTATTCGTTCTTTCCAGTCTACGAAAGGAAGTTGAAGTCTCCAGATAGGAGAATAGTCCCAGTCCCCTTGTGATTTCTACATATATCATCCAATTTTTCTATTATTAAGTCAAACTCTTTAGTATTAGGAGGTCTATATATTACTATGTTCATTAATTTTTCAGATTCAAATTCTACCGCTATTAGTTCACATTCTGAGTTACTATATTTCTCATATATTTTTCCTTGTTTTTTGTCTTTCCCATATATTGCGGTTCCCCCTTGATTCCTATTTTTTTCTATCTGATCTATAAGTTTGAAACCCTTTTATTTGATCATCATTCCCCAGTCTCTTGGGAATACCAGGTTTCACTTATATTCATTATATCTATTTTCTTATTTTCAATTTGGGTTAGTTCTTCTAAGTATCTATTTTTCTTTTTGAGTTACTCGTAACTAAACCCTGCGCATTCATCACTATGATGGTTTGCTCTGTTTTTTCTCCTTCATTTAATATTGGTAATAATAAGGATTTTCCCATGTATCTTTCCTGTTCTGGTATGTTTGTTCTTTTTTTCATTTCCAAGAAATTCTGACATTAAAACAAAAATCCAACTTTTCCATAATATTTGATCTTCCTTCATCATAATTATTCATTTTGTGTCTGAATCTGCAATTTTCTCCGTTTCTGCAATATCCTCTTGCATAATAAAAACAGTTATTATCTCTTGAGTAGAATCTTGGAGCTGATGCATTGAAATTTTTTGCTGACACCTCTGCATATCTCGTTGATGGCTTGCTTTTTTCTTTTACCTGATATTCTTGATTTCTCTCTTTATTTGTTTCTTTCTTATTTTGGATTTTATTGCTTGATTGGTTATTTATTTGATTATTTTTCATGGCTACAGGGGTGCATATATTTACATTTTTTTGTCGACTTACATCCTTTTCCTTCTTTTAGGTTTTTTGCATATTTTTGGATGTAGATCTCTGCAATCATCCTCATATCCATCTAGGTATGCACATTTACCATATATTTCATAGTTGTGACATACCTTAGGATGTTTGTAGTAACATTTTTCTCCAAATCTGCAATTCCCTCTTTTCAAAAGGTTGCAGACTTTGTCTTTTTTTGTATTTTTTTTCCTCTTTCCCGTCATTTTGTAGATCTGGGTAGAGCCTCTTCGGCATTTTCTTTTGTTTGTCATATCGTTTATTTATTTCTTCGTAGGTATGCTGCTTTTAATAGCCTCATATGTAGTATCAATGAGTATCTCTGCATCCATACTTTTATCTTGTTCTTTGTTTTCCTTATCTTTTTTCTGTCATTTCAGTTTTTGTTTACTTCTCTTACGTTTTCCTCTTCTTCTTCTTCTTCTTCTTCTTCTTCTTCCTCTTCCTCTTCTTCTTCATCCTCAACTATTTGTACATTCAATCTTGATTTAATAACATTGTCTATCCATGGTAGACATGTTGAGCAAAAAATTCTTGTGTCTTTTCTCATATCTTGCATTACCTCAGCACACTGTGGATGGGTCGGAATGTTGCATGCAGCACATTTTCCTGATTAGGTTTTGTGGATTAACCTATGCTATACCAACACCTTACACAGTTTACATGCTTTTTGGCATTCCTTTTTTCCTAATGCATCAATTAGGAATATTCACAAGGTTTCACTTTATTCCATTTTCTTTGTCCGGAAATATGTTGGTTTATGTATATTTCTTTATGAGTCTCTTGACCACTTGGATTTTATTTGGAACTTCTTCAATTATTTTCAAGATGTTTTCAGTTGATTTGTTCCAGTTTGAAGGATTGTATCCTTCTAATATATCTATGAATGCTTTTGTATCTTTTTGGTTAGGACTGTTGCTGATTTCATAGATCAGAAATGCCAGTTCCCTTCTTGCTACCTCATCGTATTGCGAATCTGCCAAGCAAGCTAAATCTCGCCATTTTTTTCCGCAGTTGGAACTTACTGCCATCTTGTTCTGATTTACAGTATTTCACTTGATAAACTAACTTGGAAGACGCTTTATCCTACTATTTTCACACTAATCTTATCACCGATAGTTCACGAACACTTCTAGATATTTCTCAAATTCTAGACGTATGTTAAACTTGTGATATCTGTTGATTAATCTGACTTCGCGCAGGAACGTCTCACCAAGCAAGATGACTACTACTACTACTACTAGAGAGAGAGAGAGAGAGAGAGTCGGGAAGTTTTCAGCAGACGGAAAGTTGAAGAGAGAAGAGGATATAAATAAATTGAAGCACTGAAAATGAATTGATTTGGTATACGTATTGTCTTAAAAAATTGCATAGGTCAACAGCAGTATAATAATAGGAAAAACAAAAAAAAAAACACGGCAGTTTTGTTGTAGAACGTAGCTTTCTACCCTAAAGTAATTGTCCCTTGTATTTTATGAATTACACTTTTATCTATTTTTGCCTATTCATTTGTTAATTTAATTTCTATTAAGACATCTCTTCTTTCTGTATTTCCTGTTATATTCTGTTACTTCTTTCAAAATCAACACCATATTCTTTTCAAGCCTGAATTCAAGTCAGTGGCTTGTGACGGCTTATTCCAAAGAATAATAATAATTATAATAATAATAATAATAATAATAATAATACAGTAATGCTAGAGGGACACTGTTAGCTTTGGAAATTAAGTTTCTTAAAGAAACGAGAATTTAAAAAAGAATATTCGCCTCCAATTCTAATCAACAGAGACATCAATACAACAGGAAAAAATAAAATTTTCAGTTGAATGAGAATGTGCTCATGTGTGTGTGTTTGTGTGTGTAGTTAAAATCTTTTGATATGTAGTGCGTGCGCGTGTTTCTCCCGTACTGGTGGTGTGGTGGGGGGGATTGTGGATAGGTTGGGTGTTTGGTAGGGGAGAGGGGGGAGGTATGTCTGATGATGGGAGGCTGGTCAATACCAAGAGTTTGTGGTGGTGGAGGCTATGGAGGGGGGGGGCGGGGGATGTTGGTTGGGAGCCCTGGCTCGGAGATGAGCCACTACTACAGACTCGAACACGTGACCTTCTTCATTTTGTTCTTATGCTTGGTGCTCTCTCTCTCTCTCTCTCTCTCTCAAGATATGCATTTTGCTGAATAAAAGAGGTTGAGGAGTTTTATATGTATGTATAGCTGTATTCTCTCTCTCTCTCTCTCTCTCTCTCTCAAAATATACGCTGTTGAATATGAGAAGTTGAAGTTTTTTAAATGTATAATCTCTCTCTCTCTCTCTCTCTCTCTCTCTCTCTCTCTCTCTCTCTCTATGTACGCTGTACTGAACGTGATAAATGGAAGAGTTTTATATGTATAGTTATGATTCTCTCTCTCTCTCTCTCTCTCTCTCTCTCTCTCTCTCTCTCTCTCTCTCGACGTACGCTGTATTGAACGTGAGATATGGAAGAGTTTTATATGAATAGTTGTGAAAAGTAGTATATTAGTGTATTGCAGTGTATTTAGAATACAGCTATGGTTATTACACCAGCCGGCTATCTCAAGATGGACAGTGACCTGACTTTTGATAAATACCCGCCGTGAACTTTTGTGTACACTGAGGGTCACGTGTTTTGATTGAGGTGTCAAAACCAGTTCTCTCGCCCGTCCCTTGAAGGCTTTAGATACTGGCACCCAGCACCCTGTGCTTGTCCTTCTTGGCCTTTTTATTTTTGCTTATTTTGATGAGTTGCGGTACTTACCTTGGGAGTGAATGACTGTAGAAATAACCTAGGAGTGAATGACTGTAGAGGTGTATGGATCTCAAATTTGATGAACTCACGAATGAATGAATGTATCATTGTATGGAAGTTTGATGTAGGAATTTTATCGCGTGTGGTAACCAGGTCACGGCATTTGTTGAAAAAAATCATTTAAGTTTTTGGAACTTGACCCCCCACCCTCCGAATGTTGCTACTCATGACAGAATGTATTTTTTCGAAAGTCCCCCTTTCCTCTTAGTTTATGCTAATTAACAAATATTCGGGGTAATCAGTCATTCTCTGTCTTCCATCTTACTTTCCACCCTCTCCTAACACTTGATTCGTAGGGAAGCTGTCGTCTCTCCGACCGTTATCTCTACATGATGAAAGGGTCGGTTGCCTGATGCACCTTCTCCTCCACTGCCTTCTATCAAAGGCATCGTCCTCCTCCACCAAACCTCTTCTCTCCATATCTTCCTTCACTTTATCTCGCCATCTCATTCTCTGTCTCCCTCTCGATCTTCTCCTCTTCACTCCCTCCTCATCGTCATCCATCCTTAACACATGTCTATACCATCTCAATCGTGACTTATTACGTTTCGTAGTGTAACTGTACCACCTTTCAAACCCTGCATACTGTCAATTTCCCTGACAGCGCTGAATGACCTCATATGTCCCAGCGCTCGGGCTTTGGCCTTAAAAGCCTATATTCCATTCTATTCCATTCTATTCCATTCAGAATGTTGCTACTCATGACACAATGTATGTTATGTAAATCACAATTTCTCTGTTAATACTGATTAAGAAATGTCATGGTCCCTAATCAATCTTCCTGCGAAACTGTCAAAACTCATTTCGTCTTTTGTAACCATTATCAATTTTGCACTGATTGATGATGACTTCTTGAAGTGGCAACTTCAAGATGATGATGATGATGATGATGGCGATGTTCGTCATGGTATCCAATGTCAGCTTGAATGCCGCTGACGTCAGCTCTAGCTGGAAACCCGGTGCTTGAAGAGAAGTGTCTTTAAAATGGCCTTCCCTGTCTCTGGGTGAACTGTTGTGGTAGTGTTAACCTTTTGAACAGGGCCTGGACGTGTTCAACGGAACTGCAGTTGATACAGGTCTGAAGGAAGGACCGAAAGTATATATGAGAACTGTAAAATTATTTTCTTATTCGAATTATAATTTAAACGACTGTTGTCAAAACTCTGTTAATGTGTATTATGTTGGTTGGCTGAAAGTTCTGTTGGGTGGGTTTTAGATTTTCTGTAGTAGTTTTAAACGTCAGTTAGCGCCCCAGTGGCGTGATCGGTATGGTCTTGGCCTACCTCCTCGATGGCCGCGAGTTCGATTCTGCGGCATTCCACTGAGGGGTTAGAGATGTGTATTTCTGGTGATAGAGGTTCTCTCTCTCGATTCTCGGTCATTTCACTGAGGGGTTAGAGATGTGTATTTCTGGTGATAGAAGTTCACTCTCTCGATTCTCGGGCATTCCACTGAGGGCTTAGAGTTGTGTATTTCTGGTGATAGAAGTTCTCTCTCTCGATTCTCGGTCATTTCACTGAGGGGTTAGAGATGTGTATTTCTGGTGATAGAAGTTCACTCTCTCGATTCTCGGGCATTCCACTGAGGGGTTAGAGATGTGTATTTCTGGTGATAGAAGTTCACTCTCTCGATTCTCGGGCATTCCACTGAGGGGTTAGAGATGTGTATTTCTGGTGATAGAAGTTCTCTCTCGACGTGGTTCGGAAGTCACGCCAAGCCGTTGGTCCCGTTGCTGAATAACCACTGGTTCCAATTAAATGTCAGTTGTGGAAAATCTGTATTATTTTGTGATATGCTGAGGGACTTGAAGTTTTGTTGAGTTTGTTTGAATTTTTGCCAGATTACGAAGACATGAAGGGTAGAAGATGCCTTAAAAAATGGCAAATTTCTTCATAAATATAATTTTGATATTGTTTATTAAATGAAGTTGTAACTAACGGTACAAGAAAGTTACGCTGTGTTGGTAATGAAATGAGGTGCGAATTCTTATCATAGACCCTTTCTGTAGAGTCATATAACCTGGATAAATTTGGTTTCGTACAAAACTCTGTTAAGGCGAGATGGACATTTGCTACAGATTGAAAGCGGTGTTGGAGATCACCTTTCTGAAGAGAATACGTTTATGGGGATTATTCATCAATAAAAAAAAAGGGGGGGGTTCTATATGAGAAAGTGTGGAGGTGACCATATTTAAAAGGTTCTTTAACACTCGCCAGAATTATTTTTCCATCTGTCGATCTTTTGCCGAAGATTATCCCCGTTAAGAAATGGTCTTAGAGAGCTTTTCTGAACCTTTTCAATTGAAGTCAAGATGAAAGATTTTTTTTTCTCCCCTTTCCATTGCTCTTGTGAGCTACATGAAAGGACAGGCAGGTATTTGGTATAAGAGATAGAC